>NC_079512.1:37547340-37590578 GCF_000801105.2 Raphanus sativus
AAAGAAACAACGGGGAGAACCTGAGAAATGGACAGATCTGCTCGAACATGGTGAACAATCTCGGCCAGTAGGCTGTAAGCCAGAGGTCTCAAAGACTCGAAGCATGCTCGTCCTGTTCCTACTAGAACCCTGACACACATGAAAACAGCAAAGAGATAACACAAGTCATGATTTGTTGATAGATAGCATGGAAGGTGGGCAGTTAAAGGTTAACTGATACCAAAAAAGCTTCCTGACAGGTGTGAAATTTTAAATTTCAGAAAGGCGAAAATGTAAAATACCTTTCTTCCAAAAGAGTGTCAAGATGGGGAAATAAACCCCTCTTAAAATCCGTCCCAAGTATATGCTTTAGTGAGACTAATAGTTCCTGCAAGCCAGTGATTGGGTCACAAGGTGGAAACATACCGAAGAGAAAGGAACAAACGGTTCTTTACCTTTCTGATCGATGCAGAATCCGAACAGGTGACAAGCAAATTTACAATGCTCTTACATATGCTTTCTTCGTGCGGCCTGATATATTCGGCACAACTTTTTAACAAGTAAGTTAAAAAAGAAACCGTCTGCATATAAACAAAAGAGGAAGAAAAATGCTAAAGGTCAATATGCCACTCCATGATCCCTCTAAATCATAATAATTAAGGCGAAACAAGAAGGCAATGTAGGCATTACTGAAATTTTTCTTTCCAAGTTCAACAAAGTAACGGTTTAGTTCCTGAGGGAGAGAACAATTGTCTCACCTTAATCTGAGCACCCTTGAGTTCGATGAACTGACGCTTCATACGTGAAGGCAATTTCTCAGGTCCAGTGACAGATATAGCATCAAACATCAGGGGCAACAAGGCAGGAATATTGTTGTGAACAAGCCTGCTATAGAGCTGTAAAAGAAACATAACAACGAGAGGGCTCTCGGCGACTATTTTAAACGAACGCGTACTCGGGTTAATCTTCCCGTTCCTGAAATGCGTTGCAAGGGAGAGCGACTGATCAGACGGTGGTGCAGATATCTCCACAGGCTTCCCCTCTTCCGTTTTAACCTCCTCGAGAAAATGACCGACGGTCAATCCGAAGTTCTGGTAAATCTTAAGGAAAAAATCCAAAAACGGCTGAACCTCCTTCTCTAACGCGGGCCTAAAGTTCCTGAGAAGGTCAAAGATAATGCGGAGGCATATAAGCCCGTTCTCTTCGTTATCCGTGGTGAGCACCTGCATTGCGACTTTCAAAAGGTCTTGAACATAGGGACGAAGGACCTCGCTGTGAGGTATACGGTTGAGGATCTCGAGGACGACGTTGCGGAGCTTGTGGTCGAGATTATCAACGAACTGAGGCTTTGTGATCTGGAGAAGAATCAGCGAAGACGCCTTGAAGTAGCATTTGAGAAAACTCGAGTAATCAGCCGTGTGTGTGATCTCTAGGCTCTCCCTGACCTCCACCACCATCTCAAGCCTCGTCTGAGTAGCTACATAAAAAGACGAATTCAACAAACAATAAGGCCAGGTTCCTAATAAACTGAGAGGAGAGAGAGTGAGAGAGATGTTTTTACGAAGGTCAGGCTCGACGAGACGACTGGAGTGTTGCTCGAAATTCTGAATCGGACTCATGGCTGAAACGGTTGCGTTAGGGTTTCCGTCGCGGTGGGAATTGTTCTTAGCCTGGGGGCTTTTGCTGTTCCTTATAGCGGCAAAGCTCAAGGAGGTGTGGCCGACGACTAGGTCAGAAAGTAGGGTTCGTTTGATTCTCTCGAGGGGGTTTAGGGTTTGTGATTTTCTTCTACGCAATTTTCCCTCTCTTTTTGTTGTTGTTGTGGTCTCTCTGCGAGACGAGTTTCTCCCTTGTGAAAAGAGAGAAGCTTTAAGAACACGAGCGTTACAGTGAAACGAAACTGCGCTGAGCCCGAATTGTTTGTTTATATAAGGTCTCGTTTTTATTATTAATAAAAGGTCCATTTTTATATTTAACAGATTTCATTTGTGGAGGAAAGAAATGAAATATTCTAAAAAGGATACTCAAGATATTTTGTTGACTAGATAATTAAGTGTTGGATGTCTGATCAATCCAGATTTTGGTACGAGATATTCTCCTTTCTGATTGGTTGTTTAGAGAATATTTTTGGATTTTACAGTCTAAATCTAGAATATAAAGTATATTTTATTTAATTATAAATTTTATTTGAGTTTTTGTTTGGTTTTCTTAATCCTTATCTTGGTAAATACATGAATTTAGTTTTTCTTAAAAAATTCATCAATTAATTATTAATATAATTAGTGAGAGATTTTGGTGAAAAACTTATCTATGTCTAGGAGCGTTCGGATATCTATCTAATCCGATCTAATTGGGTTTCAAGTTTTTAGGGTCAAAGATTTCAACTCTATCTAAATTTCAATTTGGAACTCAGTTCGGATCTTTACGGGTTCGGATAACTCGTTAGGGTCAAAGAATTTTTTAAAATTCTGAAATTTGTTATATATTATAAATTTTTCAAAATCTATAAATAAAATAATATATTACATACAGATTTGAATAACATATATCAAAAGACATAAATTAACATAAAATTGGTTTATTTTGAATATTTAGATAGAGAATCAATAGATATTTAAAATATTTTGACGGTTTGAGTATATTTTAGCTATTTGATACATTTACTTTTGATTATTTGTATATATTTTTAAGTATTTTAAATAATTTGAATGTTTTCAAATGTATACTAAAAATAAAAATAATTAATAAATTTAAATATAAATATGTTTTAGATACATTCAGATATTCGAAATAATTTGATTCGGATCGGGTTCAGTTCTCTAAATACCAAAATCGAAAACGTCGAATATCTAATCAATTTCGTTTCAGTTTCGATAATATTTTTTTGATTTTTCAGATTCATATTTTTTGCCCAGATCTATGCCAATAGCCTAACAACATTTTGGAAATTGTTATATTTTCTTTGAACCATAGTTTATTGTTTTATTATGTGGTAAAATCAATAATTAAGTTTGTATTACAAACATAGAAATATAACAAACAGAAAGTAAATTCTTACTCAAACATTGTCAGAGCTAGTATTATTACTATGCACCTTGGGTCTATAAGCTGTGCTAGGAGAGTGTCGTGAGCTTCCTCTTCTTCGGTTTGATGATGACGACCAATCTCGACTCTCGGAATGATGATAACCTCTTCTCGACTCATGATGCTTGCGTCCTTCTCTGTGTCCGCCTCCTCCGCTGTTGTATTTAGTACCATTTTGGTCGTTGCCCCATCTTGAAGAGCTAATGGCTGCAACAGCAGGAGGAGTACTCAGCTTGGTGGTCGATTCGTATGGCAACGGCTTGATCCCTTCCAGATAAGGTTCCGGGGTGAACCCGACTGGTCTTTTCGACTCGTCCATTTTCCTAAACGTGATCGATATCCTAAAAGCACAACCGAGGCAACACACAACAGAATGAGCAAGTGCACACTTGTGAACATATATGCAAACGTCACCAAACAGTTTATTTAGGACCATATAGGTTACCTCTTCTTGGGAACCGCAGGTACACAATGCTTAGCTACATCGGCACCATTCCCCTTTAGCACTAGAACTGACCTGAGAGCGAAAAACAAAAAAAATCGTAAGCCATAGAAATATCAAAGAGATGTTTCAAACCTATGTTATAAATCCTTACCCGACAAGAAGCAGCAACGAGTAAGAACCAGAGAATTCACCAGGTCCTTCGATTTTAAGATTTGATCCAAAGAGTATATCACACTCACTGAGGAACGAGACTGTGCAGAAAGGTCGGAGGAAGTCGTGGTTATCGATATGGGGAGGTATACAATCACCTTCGTCGTATATATTGACGATACAACTATCAGGTACGCATGTTGGAGGAAGCACATGCCACCCTACCAACCTTCTGATAATTACTTTGAAAAGAGATGGTATTGGATCAACAGCTCCGTGTTGAAGGATCCCTGGTGGGTTCCCCGCTTTGTCCTGTCAAAAGAGAAAAAAAACTCTTATTACAAGTCACTTGAGTTTGATCATATTTGTAAGAAAAAAAAAACAGAGTCACTTCACTTACAGTTGCGTAGTTGTAACAACATCCGAATTGAATAGTAACTCTTCCTTTGCCTCGCATCCACTTATGCGGAGCAGTGAAAGTACGTTCTATATAGATACACGAAAATTAGAAAAAAACAAGATAAATATTTTTAATAGGTAGGCGCATAAACTGAAACATTCTGGAGCTACAAAGATAGTTATTAAATCGTTAGTAACGTTAAGAGTTTCTATGATCTGACATTATAATAACAAACCTTGAAGCTCTCCCTTGCGACCCTTCTCTTGTAGTTCACACACATAATCAACAATCCTTTTCTGCTCCGCAGCGCTGAAAACACCGGTATGCAACTCAAGTCCCTCTAGTATATCAACGCGTCTCCCTTTAACTTTCTCGAAACAGCTAAACACTTTCATCCTCTTCACGTTCACAAACCCATACTGCTCTCTTTCATTCCTAGACAATTTACGCTTCGCAGGAGTCTTCCTAGAGTCTTTACTCACCTCCTCTTCTTCTTCATCACTGAGCCCATCCTCTTGTGTCATATCAGCCCAAGACATTTTAGGAGTCGCAGTCTCAAAAGCATTGATATGATCATCACCAGCAGCTTCAGAATCCATGTCTTCCACCACCAGATCAGAAACCGGTTTATCATCTCCAGCAACAGTCTCTGTCTTAGTACTAGAATACTCTGTAATAAAGAAAAGAACACAATTAGACATAAAAGGAAAAAACACAAAACAGAGATCTCAAGAACATATATATATATTATACATAATATGGATTAGTTTGATAAATCGGTGTAGATTAATCAACACTAATGATGATCATTGAAACCTGGGTGTAGAGAACGGATACGATGGGAGAGAACATGGACGCAGTCTGAGCAGAGATCTCTAGATAAGAAAGGCAGCCAAGTTGTTAGAAACTCCGAAGCAATCTTAAGATCCGATGGCTGATACTTCCGGAGGAAAGGGTCGTCTTCGACTGGCTCCATCTTCTATCTTCACACAATCTCGCAAAAAGAAAACAAAGTTTCGGTTTGTACGGACTGAACGATTCTGTGGTTCGTTTACTTTCTATTTTCTCTCTTTTGCTATTGAGTCAGCCAGGGTTGATTTATCAACAACCCACTAGGGGTAGTTTCGGTATTTACGTACAGTCAGTTATAGACATGCCGACCACACTTATGATCCATGTGGGCTTTACAGCAAGCCCAATGGGTCTAAATCTAGTTATTATTCTTCCCCCCTTAATCTCTGCAATTATCTCAGCCAATCGGCGACGAGACTCGAATCGACCGGAGCAAATCTCGAAACATAATCTCCTGGTAACCGTACGGATCATTATTTTTGTGCCATAATTTTGTTAAATTGCGTTCTAGATTCGTGCTCACGACCTTTCGATCTTAAGGAGACAGTCACGGTTTTCTCTTGGTAAATTTAGCTTATAATGTTTCAACCCTCTACTGTGTTAAATATGGTTCTCTTATTAGTGCTTCGAGACCACCATTGTCTATTGATCCTCTTGTTCAGTTGTGTTTCTGCTAGTGTTTCTGAGACGGTCCAGATTGATTCAAAATCAGTGGAAATGGTTATGTATGATTTAGTGTTGTTGCTCTTAGATAGTAGATGACTTATCTTCTGAAGCTACATTTTTTTATATTTTTTTAAATAATTGGTTTATGTCTTGATCTTCATATCAATCATTGTCATTGCTCAGTCAATAGGAGACTTACTTACTTAACACATTAATATGAGCCCCATTTGATTTTCTTTATTTTCTAGGTCAACCAAACCAACCAACTAGATAATCTTGTTTTAGTTTGGATTCTTAATCTTTTTCTTTTATATTATTGCAGAGAGAAGGTTTTATTCATGTTTAGTTTCTGGAAAAAGAGATTGGGAATAGGTATGGCTGCTGCTGCACATGATTCATCATCAAGAGAAAGCCTTGAGATGAAATTTGGTCAACTGCATCATGTAGATTGTAATTTACAAGCTGAAGAGTTGGGTGTTCTGCTAGATAGGGTCAAATCAGCTGCAGCCAGCTTACACTATTTGAGGTCAAAAGCTCTGTTGGCCGTTCCTGATCTTCTAGCACATGAGTCGCTCGGTGCTGAACAGTTACCACTAGAAGATGATGGTTCAGTTTCCGAAGTGGCCAAGGACATCATCACTCTTCTAACTTTTCATAGTCCAGGGGAAGAAGATACGTTTCCTGGAACTAGCGAGAAGAACCAAGACTCCTTGGTCATACGGGATGGAGCTTGTACTTTGAAGATGATCCAATTCATACAGATGGTCGCTGATGTGCTGGAGTCTCTTCTGAGGAGGGTCACAGCGGCAGAATCCGAAGCCTCGTTCCATAAGGAGAGGGTGATTATAGGTGAGGAAGAAATTAGAAGGAAGACAGTCGAAATCGAGCATTTGTTATCGAGTGTGGATGGGATGAAACAGATAGTGCTTGGGAATAAAGGTGTTCTCAACAAAACAATGGAGATAATCAAGACACTGGTTGAAGCCAGTAGGAGAGATAGGGAGGAAGCTGTTGAGAAAGAAGAGGAGCTCCGTCGTGTGAAGACGGAGTTTGAATCACTTAGAAATTACGTCAATACTTCCACCAATGCTGTTGAGACACTTCGTTCATCGGAAAGGCAGTTCAAAACTATCGAAGCACGGTGAGTCTCATCTCCTTTTGTTAAGCTCTTTTATGTAAATGATGAGACAGGTATGTGATTGTTCAGTTGGTTAACTGACTTGTTGAGTCCATTCTTATAGATGTTTTTCTTCTTATTATTGTGAAAGCAGTCTGGTTGCCAAGTCTGCACAGCTGGAAGGCGAGAAAGCGCAGAAAGAGGTAGAAATTCAAAAGCTGATGGAGGAGAACGTGAAGCTAACCGCTCTTCTTGACAAGAAAGAAGCGCAGATTCTAGCCTTGAATGAACAATGCAAATTCATGGCTTTGAATGCTTCAAACATCTGATCCTCCATCTTTCATCTCTTGGCAAAAAGACAGGATCATTCGACATAGTAGCCGTACTTAATTTGCTATGGCCTATGTGATTTTTTATGTTTTTTAGATTTGATATTCTGGTAACTCTGTAAAAATCATGGCTTTGAATAAGCAAATAAAGTAGTCTTTGGTACATCTCTCTGGGACATGATGCATAGATTGCGAGAGATTCTGTTACAAGCATCGCTCTCTTGATCTCATGCTCTATGATATAATGAAATCCTGAAAGTACCTAACGTAACTTAACGTGTGGAGTTTAGTCTCCGGAGCATATTGATTCCAATGATGTAGATTGAAGACAATGCTTTAAGAATGTCAAACTTGAATACATGAAAAGTATATGTTTTGACTTGGTATCTTGAAAGAGAGGTTGTGCATATCTCTTCTTCCTTATGGAGTCAAATCATCAAAACCAAACTTTTCTACTGGTCGTTGAACCAATCATGTTTTCGTTTGTATAGTAGAAAAAAAAAATCAGTGCAAGAATTACAAGTAGAAAGGATCAAAATATTCTTCCATTATTGTGACATGGACAGGCATTGTCTCCTATAGAAATTTATGTAATAAACATTATTTCTCCTCTGGTCATTTTCATTCACAGAACATGAGAGTATCCACCGATTGTAGGCATTTACAAACAGGAAACACCTTGAAGTGACTTCTTTTAGTCTCTCTAAATCTGAAAGAATAAACACATTCACTTCTTTTTTTTTCCTAAGAAAGGAGAAACCGGAGTACAGATTGTGACACTGACAGTTATCATCAGGGAAGACTCACATCAAATGTGACATAAAAACTGCAAAAGAGTTGTAATTGGTTCAAAGACAGAAGAAAATGCTATATACTCTAGTGGCCTTAGAACATGGTGGTGGGAGAAGAAAACTTCTCTCGTCATAAGTGTGATCCAAAATCAAATTTGTGGTTTAGAGTTTATCAGAGGGGTATATGTCAGCTTGTGGTGCTAGGCAAGTGCCACATGGGAGAGTCATATCTATATTTGCAGACATGGATCCTACAGTGTTTAAGGGATATGAGGAAAGACTTTGCTGAGTTGTCGTTAGAAGGTAAATGCCACATGGGAGAGTCATTTCTATTTTTTGCAGACATGGATCCTACAGTGTTTAAGGGATATGAGCAACTCTTTTGTAAAATTTCTTTAGTTGTTTGTACTATTGTGGAGTTAGCAGACATTTCATATCTCTTTGTTAAACGTCTAGATGTATATTTATTATCTTTCTGATAATTTTTCCCATTGTTGGTTGAGGTATTAATATTACCAACTAATCATTTACAAGTTTTGGACATGAAACTGAGGTTGTATGAAATTTAATTTAGGCAGTTGTTTTTTTTTAAATTAGTTATGCAGTTTGTCCTTAGAGAGTTGTTCTTTTTTCTTTCTATTCGGATGGTGGTAGTCTACCGGCAAATCTCTTTAGAATTGGTATATACTTACATCAGTTTTGGATTCGATTCTCTATAAAAATTAAATTATCACTACTTAATCAGTTTGAACTCGGGTTTTGACTCTAGTGGTTTACATATATACTATTAAAGCAAGATCCTATTAGATTTTTTTACTAAAAATACCCCTTTCTTTAATAACATTGCATATTTTATTAAGGACAATCAAGTAATATTAATAACACATCTATATTGGGTCATTTTTTAAAATCCAGCCCATTGACCACATCATCTCTTTTGGGCCATTTGGGCCGATTAACAAATCAGATTCAATTTTTATTTTTTTCGGATCGGGTTCGAGTCAGATCTTTCCGGGTCCGGGTGGGTTCGGTTCTCATGCATAAGAACCTGAAAAATAACCAAATAACCAAAATATCTAAAACGGGTTCTGTTATTTATACTCAGAGTAACCAAAGTATCCGATTCGGTTCAAATTTTTGTATCCAAATTACTTAAAAGTAACCAAAAGTAACCAAAAATATCCATTCTATACAGTTTTTTTGGGTAAACTTTTATCCAAACTATCATATTTTATCTAAAAATACTCAAAAGTACTAAAAATGACTACTATAGTTAACTTATAATATTAATTTAAAATATTAAAATAATTATAAATATAATTATAACATATATTTTTAGATATATATTCACATTTCGGGTATCTTCGGGTACTCATTTGGTTCTCGGTTCGGATCGGGTTCGGATCGGTTCTTCGGATATAGCAATTTAGAATTCATTCGGATATTTATCCCGGGTCTGATCGGGTTTGGGACCCTGATTTTTGGGTCGGTTTCGGGTTGGTTCTTCGGGTCCGGATATTGTGATCAGGCCTATACTCATTTAAAATGAAACACGATAAAAAAGATAAAAAGCTTAAATCTTTTATAAAAAACAAATATATGAAAATATGACATTTATTAAATATTTGTCAATTTAAAAAAAGATAAAGGAAAATAAACCTGCGCTTTAAAAGCACGGATCAAAATCTAGTAGTGGGTTATAATAGATAATAGATCCATCATTCGCATTATTCAGAAGATATTTCAAACTCAGATCAAATAGTATGATATATTTTCGGATTAATTTACATTTTTTCGGGGTCGAGTGGATCAGTCGATAGAATTTATAAAAAGAAATTGTCCCTTTTACCATTTGGAGTGAAAAAACAACTTGCATAAGGAATATGGAGAACTTTTTCAATTTACTTTTGGTTATCTTTATCTTTGAAACATCTACATATTAGGATTTATTACTTTCAAATATTCTTATATGCACTTTGCCGCTAGGAGCTGTCCATTTTATAATTTTTGAATTCAAAATTGGAGGAAAACTCTTCCAAAATAAAATTATCAATTATGATAGTATTTGTTTTATACATTTTGTCGCTAGGAGCTGTCCCTTTTGTAGTTTTAAATATGGACAAAAAAACCAAGACAAACGAAAACAAATCTTAATTCTATCACCGAAGCCTCCTGATAACTACATCACATATCATACGTTACAAAACCAATTAGCTTCTTTTGTATTATTCTTTAAAGGCTTTCAATGTGTTTTTTTGAATATTAAATGTTATTTTGTATAGGCTTTTGGTCATGTAATTGTTGAAGGTGTAAAAAATATGACATTATTTAGTTTCCAGAGCATATGCATCTCAATTTAGTTTAAACATGGATCACAGGTTAATAAATCACAAAATTCAAGCATGTTTCAAATGAAAATATTTTGCATTTGTGTTCAGTATATAAAATGTGAGGTCTAAAACACGTTGTAATTTGACACACGCAACCTAAATACAATCAAAGGTGTCTTAAATAATTAAATTTTGCGTGATCAGTTGGGACAGATATCCACATGCGACGGCTGGCCTTTGTTGACTATCCTATACGCAAAATAGAACAATCAATTACCAAATACGCTGGTGAACAAGAGGGCAGAGAGAAACCAATGTATATATATGTGCGCTTGATATTGGTTATCCTAAGTTCCTAACTACTAGTAATGAAAACTGATGTTTTTTTTTGTTTAACCCGGCGGTATTTCGGACCGAGGTCCATACTAATCTCTAAAAGGAGATATAATCTACGGATGAACTTTTACTCTTGATTTTCAAATGGGTCGAAAGCATAGTTTATATCCGCGTAGCTACAAGTCAGGATAATGTGAATGACAATAAATTCGAACTCAGATCCCTTAAGGATTTTGAAAACTATATTATGTCTAGGGATTTTGACTTTATGAATAACGAAGGGAATAAGGGCATTCGTGAGAGACCCACTAAACTAATTCAAACTATTTCATCTATTGTATTTTTAATTAATTTGACAATATTTATTACAAAGTATTAAATATAATTTATCTATTTTAAAATATTTTATTATATATTTCTTTTATCGCTCTTTCTAACTATTTCATTAATTATATTTAATATAATAATTCACATAATTTATTTTACGTGTTAAAAATAATTATTTCATAGATTTAAATGAGATTTCCTCATTCGTGAAAAATATTTTAACCGGTTAAAAAAGTTATCTTTTTATAGAATCAGTTAGACATGGACACTCAAGTATACATTCGAGTACGAAACATTTTTGTATCATTTTTTGCTTTAGAATTAAATTTCATTCGGATATTATAAATTTTATGGACGGAGAGTAGATTCGTTGGAACTTAAAATTATCCAAATAACATATATATTTAAAATATCATTAAGCAATTTATAAAAAAAAATCAAAATTTACCCGGGCACTCATGTCAAGCTGTAGTTTGGGTTAATAGTCAAGAAAATTTAGAGTTAACAAGTCAAGGAATTATTATTGTGGAAAAGAGGGTTAATGATGATGATGATACTGGGTGTGGGGTAAGGAAGAGTGTGAGGATCATGCCTACGAGTTATAACAACCACAACAGAAGCGCCAATTCAGGACAGCCATATGTGTTGAGTGTTGAATGTTGTTCCTTTCGTTATATATATTTCATTTCCACCTGATCAATTCTCTCGCTGTCTCCTGCTCCTTTGTCCCCACACACACTATCTCTCACTTCGACGTTTTTATTATTTTCCTCTCTTCCATTTTCACTAATAGTGTCGTTTTTAACGTTTTCAGATTGTCTTAAGAAGATACAAATGCCTCCCCTGTTTAATATTTAAGTTGAAGCCAAATTCTTAATCTAATTTCTTGTTTGTTGACTGAGAAATCTTCTTTCTTAGATCTTTCTATTTGTCGTTATTTCTTACAAATCCTTAAGACAATACAAATCTTTCTAAAAGTTGTTTGAAAGTCGAAAGCATATCTAAAGAAAACAAGTATTGTATACTTGTTTAAAGAGATCGGTGGATTGGATTGGATATGAATCCGGCCAAGTCAGAACTGTTCTTTGGTGGTTATATGAATATTCAGAAGTCTGTTAAGTGACTTGTTTGGGATCAAGTTTGGAACCTTTTCAGCGCGCTATTTGGGTTTGCCACTCACGCCTCGTCGTATCAGTAACTTTGCAACCATTTATAGAACAAAATCACTTCTAAGCTTCATGGTTGGACAGTAAAATTTCTATCCTTTGCTGGTAAAATCAGTATGATCTTTTTAGTGATTTACGGGAAATGTAAACTTTTGGAGTTCGGTATTCTCGATTTTCAAGTCCTGCTATGCTAAAATCAACTCCCTTTGCGCTGCTTTTCTCTTCTAGGACTTTCTCTGAGCATATGTTCCGGACTGCTTTCGATCGCCAGGTTCGAGATCGTCTCCTAACCATCAAATCCTAACCCGACATCCAGCCATCTCTTCTCCAATTCTACTTCTCTTGTACTGGGCTTCCTTAACGGCCTTCTCCTATTTTTTCTCCATATTTTCCTTCTTATTGTTGTATTGGATTGTCGTGTTATTGTTTTAATAATTTGCTAATTCAACATGTAACCTTTAAAATGGTATGAATTTAACATAATTACCAAAGAAATAAGTATTGTATACTTTTTTTTCTGTAACACTGACCAATTGATCTATTAATTTCAAATATATACATATACATCGTATTTTATTTGTTTGAATAAGCAGAAGGATATAAACCTATAGTGCTAATTGTTGATCACTTATACGGTCATACGTACAGAAGTTTTGGTTATTCGTCAAACATCATACATATAGATGATCATGTTCGGGTTGATGTTTCTACTTCATGACTATAATATATGTTCTACCATTACAAACAAATAAAAATTGTAAGTGATTAACTGATTGTAATCAAATAAAAAGTCGGTTAGGTGACAAAATAGTGTAGAGACTGCCAAAGAGTCCTTTTCATTCAACCTTTTATATTTTCCTTTTTTGGCTATCAAGTTCTATATACACGATATATTAAGTTCTACCACGCAAAATTTGCGATAATTAGATTGGAACGATCACAAATCCAAAGGTGAAATATTTTGTGGATGGTGATTGATCCATCAGATTGAAATGAAATGAATAAAAATAAGGGAAAAACGCTGAACAGAAAAGGAAAGAAGTACGTGGAACACAAGGTATCGGAGGAATCAGATGAGAACTTGCATGGATTTGATACTATCAATTAAACAAAAGATTAGGCTCCAACCTAAGCATTTGTTTTCGTTTTCAAAATTTCACATGGGGACAATTTATCATATTTCTTAGCTATACATGTTTTTCTTTTCTCGTACGTTTATTAATTATATACATATTTCATATTGAAATGCGAATATATTATAAGGAAAAGCTATACAAAAACACTGAACCAAGCTGAAATTACAACGTAATTTAAGGTGGTTTTTCGAATGGGACTGAATTTTTTGGGGTGCCCGATATTCATATATAAATTTAGTTCGTCCCCATATATGTAACAACTATATGAACATTGCAATGACCATTTATCAAAAAAAAAAAAAAAAAAACATTGCAATGACCAGTATATTCTCAATTAAAACTGGTTTATCGAGTTCAACCAAGAAACTTTTTCTATAAACCACCGAACTACAATCATTTTGTGTAATTTATTCCATATTAATTTGTAGATATATAAGAAGAAGCGAGAACGAATGGGTTGGCAACTCTAGTTGTAGCAAAAGACATGTGATATTGCAAGTACGTACTTTGGTTCACACCGCTTTATACTTCGTCCGTAATCCCTTTGCAACGGAATCAATTAATGACAAAACGGGCATATATAACATATTAACGGCCATACTAGGGCTGGGCGTTCGGGTATCCATTCGGGTTTCGGTTCAGTCCATTCGGGTTTCGGGTTTTCGGGGTCAAAGATTTCAGCCCCATTCGGATATTTCTAAATTTCGGTTCGGGTTCGGTTCGGATCTTTGCGGGTTCGGTTCGGGTTCGGATAACCCATTTAAAATGTTTTTAAATTTTCAAAGTTCATTATATACTTTAAATTTTCAAAATCTATAAGAAAGATAATATATTACATATAAATTTTCATAACATATATGTAAAAATATCTTAATTTAACATATAAATTAGTTTTCTTTGAATATTTGGATAAAGAATCAATAGATATTTAACTATTTTGGTGTTTTTAGTATACTTTAGCTATTTTAAACATTTACTTTTGACTATTTGCATATATTTTTCGAGTATTTTAGAAAACTTAAAGGTATCCTATATATTTTTAATATTTTTAATTATACATTATATATAAAATAATGTATATTTTAAGTATATAAATTTATTTCGGATACATTCGGGTACCCAAAATATTTCGGTTCGGATCGGGTTCGGTTTCGGTTCTTTAAATACCGAAATTTTGAACCCATTCGGATATTTAATCAATTTCAGTTCGGGTTCGGTACTACTTTTTCGGATCGGGTTCGGTTCGGTTTTTCGGGTTCGGATTTTTTGCCCAGCCCTAGGCCATACTATATTTTCGTTGATTTATATGAACATATTAGTTGTAATATACTTGGAAGTTTCAGTAGGGACAGAATCTGAACAAGAGTGTATATTAAGTGGAGAGAAAATGGACAATACTCATATCATGTGTAGAGTTGTGTCTAGATAAACAACACAAATAGGGAGACACTGTAGGGTATCTTATTTATAAGACTTTTAATTTTAATTTTAATTTGTATGCATCCTTTCACATTTCCCGTATGCCTTTTGTCTCTGAATTGCCCTTGTTTCCTACATCCCACATGATATTTTTTTTACATCTCACATGATATTTGCTTTCAAAATTACATGTTCCTTTTTTACATCCCAAATTTGGTAAATTGATGATATATATGTAAATGTATAGGAAAATTTTGGTTGTTAAACCTGAGTTCAATCCTCAGAGATGACTTAGACTATCTGGTTACCCTAGGACATGTGCTTAGAGGGTTGTAAAGAAAGAAAGCTAACCATGTAAATCGACGTTCAGGTGACCATACTCTTAAAGTGTTTGGATTTTAGAAAGTATTTTGAGTTTGACGAGAATTAGATTATAGTAATATGGGTTTGTGGTTTGCATTAATATGATTGATCACCAAGGAAAACACAACATGTGTTTCTGCATGAATTAGTCGTTGTTGTGTGCATAATACAGATAACTTAGTCACAGATTAAATCTTCTAAAAGTCATAAGTAAACTTAAGAATCTATTTGAATAGAAAACACAACTTTATATAGAAAATACTTTTTCTTTAAAATTTATTAAACTCTTCCAGTTTTTCTCTCTCATTGCGCCCTTATATAAACATCCATTCCTCCCCACCACCTTCACATCCACATCTTTCTTCAAACATACCAAACTCTCCCTCTCTCCTCTCATTTTCACTCATTCTCTCTCTCAATCCAAGTTTGGTTTCAATAAGCTCAAATCATGGCGATAAAGAAGTCGAACAAAGTGGCAGCGTCTCAAGCAGCAACTATAAAGAAAATCTTGAAGAGATGCTCAAGTCTTGGAAAGAAGAATCAAGGCAGTTGCTATTTCAGTGACGTACCGAAAGGTCACTTCCCGGTGTACGTTGGTCAACAAAGGAGTCGTTACGTGGTCCCAATCGCATGGCTAGCTCATCCTGAGTTTCAGACACTCCTCCAACTAGCCGAGGAAGAGTTTGGGTTTGAGCACGACATGGGTCTCACTATCCCTTGTGATGAAGCCGTCTTTCAATCACTCATCTCGTTGTTCAGATAAAACTCGATCTCGAGAGAGATTGATTTTACTGTCAATGGGTAATCTTTCGAGATTATGGTCCCCTTTTAAGGGTATGATAACATTGTCACACGCTACGCTCCGAAGACTGAAACGTCAAACTTATTATCAAGAAGATCAAGAAACAAGGAATAAGAAATATATAATATATTATGGGATTTAGGTTTTTACTTTTACGTAAGAAGACGGAAGCAAATGGTTGTCATGGCGTCAAGCATTGACTCAAGATTTGTGGGTATATTAATATATCTAACAGTAAATTAATTAACCACTCTCTTGGAATTTTTTTTCTTTCCTATTATATATATTAATCTTGGTCTTGTTGTTTATTCTATTTTGAATATTTTGTATATTAGTTTGGGTGGGTGACTTTTCCCTTAAGTCAACGTGCATTGTTGACCGTTGGTTTTTAAGAGGAATAGCTAGTTTACTTGTATTAATGTTAAATCAATAAAATTTAATTTTCTTGTTTATTATATACTTACTAATACTTATTAATTTTCTACTCGTCATATTAAATTTGAACTTTAGAGTACAAAAGAATGATATGATCAAAAATCATAACAATTAACAAAAAATAAATGTTTTGACTGCTAGCTAGGTTTTGTATGTATGTGCAAACATAATCATTTTCTTACTATAATTACATACCGCTGCGGTGAAAATTTCAAAACAAACACACATAGAAACAAGAAAATACATGTTGGCAAACTATTCATCCTTTTCAGATCGATGATATCCTCTCAGGCAAAGTTTTTCACGGTCTATCAACCATAATTGGCCAAACATGAACGATTTACCAGTTTTGGTTCCAGTCTTGTTTCTACTACATCCGGAGATAACGTCGTGATCGGTTCCACGACTAAGGAGACTCGATATTTTTCTATAAATGTGCTATCATTTATTTGCATAGTTTATTATAAATATTTTTTTTTGGACAATGTTTTTTGCATTCATCATAAATGTTTATTCAATATTGTTTGTTCAAGTTAATTACTTTATTCCAGATATATTATTGAAACAAGTCGACAATGTGTGTATATGAAAATGGGTTTGGAGAGATGAGTTGTTGTTTGAAAGGCAGAACATGTAAGCCACAATGTCTCGCCTATCCTGACTCTTATCCTCCTCTTCCTTATTCTTGGTTTATTTATATTCTATGTATACATATGAATTTTGCGATTTAATCCAATAAGCACACACAGTTATCATATATTCTGGTTTTAGATATGACTACCAAACAACACAAAGAAATTCTAATATTATATTCAGAAAAACAGAAAACCAAATAAGAAGATATAAAAATGTATTTGTCGGTACAAACTCAGGCTTGCCCATACTCTCAGCTTGCTTTTGAGTTTATACCTGTCTGCTTGACATTGATAAGCATTATCTGTTCTGTTTTCTGTCCGTTTCCAAACTTTTTGTTTCATAATTTTATTTTTAAAAACTTGCATTATTGTTTTTTTTTGCTGCATGGACCTCACGTTACTACTTGCATTTTGTCTGAAAATATTTTAAGTAGAAAATTAATATAAACAAATGCTAGCTCCCCTTAGAAAAGCTTAATTTATTCTCTGCTATGGAATCATTTCATTGATTTTCACATTCAAATTTTCAAATATCATACATAGGAACATCATTTCAATACATCTTCATTGACCGAACCGAATGTAGCTTTACCATTTAATGAATTTCCACCTAAATACATTTATTATTGTTGACAAATTTGAAAAAAAAAGAAGAAGCAATTTCAAATTTATCAGAGAATTATTTTTTCAGTTGTGCTATCTTTATTTATGAACTGATAGTTATTTAGAAAAGACAAATAAATAAATAATTTGTTGCGTTCGGTTAGATTTTTACAAAGTTCTAAACTTCTAATCTAACCACAGTTACTGTCCGGTTTAATTCATTTTTTCAGTAAACTCAGAGTTTCAATTGTTCTGGAATCTTGTTGTTGTGAAGAGCAAGTAATAAGACAAAGACTGATCTCAACTAAACTGTTCTCTTCTCACACACTCAAAAAAACGCATATAAAAACATATACACATATCAAGAAGGAAGATGAAGATCAAAACGAACAAGCAGATAAATGAGTAAGTTTATCTCCTAGCTTTCTTAACGTCCACTGTTCTTCGATTTAGATGAGAAGAAACGTCCTAATCCGCGCGTATGCTTCTCACCATCTTCTCTAGAAGATGAAGAAACCGAGCTAGACTTGATAATCGCATGGACTGTTGGATTCACCGTGTGTCTAAAAGAATGAGATGGCTGAATGTTATGATCATCATGAGGAACATCATCTTCTGCTTCTGAGGTTTTGTAGTGTTGAAGCTTCTTCTCAGGAGATTGAGATTTGGGAACGTGGTTGCTCTGAGGTTGCAAGGATTGCAACTGTTGGCTGAGTAAGTGAATCGTTTCTTGGCAAGCTGCAAGCTTCTCTGTTGCTGATGCTATGTCTTTCTCCTGCCAATAAGAAAGTTTCATTCCTAATGCATTAGGATAATACACTAAACAAAAATGTCATTTTAATATATTTTTTTATTACACAAATAGTTTTATTTTATAATTTCAATGTAATTTATATTTATTTAATTTTAATATTAATTACAAAAAGCATCTATCTATTAAATAATTTATTTATTTTAAATAATATTGTTTAAATATAATTAATAAGAATATATATGTATATATACATTTTTATCATTTTTAAAAATAGTGTGAAAAGTGTTGAATTAACAATGTTTGTGAAACTGAGAGAGTAGTAGATAATGTACCTGATTAGGTTGGACTTTGGATGCTGAACACTCTCTGCAAGTCTCATTCCTTGAGGTATAAAGTCATGATTAGCAAAACAAACTATGCATAAGTACATGAAGATTTAACGAACTCTTAAGTCTCATCATACCTTTGCATATTTTCTTGAAGGTCTTTGCATTTAGCTAGAGTCTCCTCATGTTCACGCTTTTCTGTGGAAAACGCCGTTTCAAGTCTCTCCGTCTCTTCTTCCAATCTTTTCACTTTAGCTTCTAAATCTTTGGTATGGAGTTCCAGCGTCTTGTATGACTCGGTCACACATTTGAGCTGAGTTTCTGCCAAGCTTTGGAGGTCTCTCTGCGAGTTCATCTCTGCTATGACCTGCTCTTTCTCTTCCAACTCCAACTTTGTACTTTCAAGATTCTGCAAGCATCTTGATAATTCTAGTTCAATGTTTTCTTTCTCCAACTTTAGCTCTTTCAACAAGCTCTTAGATGTTGAATCATCCTTAGCAAATGTGTCCCCCGATGGATAAGATTCTGAATCTTCAACCTCTTTATCTAGCAATGTAGCCTTGTTGTTGCTGTCTTGAGATGACAAAACATGCTTCTCCATAGTTTCATCAGCAACTTCAAACAGAGGACAACTTGAGAGCTGTTTGGTTGATGATCCTTGCATCTCTTGGATCAAAACTCTCGTGGCTTCGACTATTTTCTCAACGCTAATAACGCCTTCTTGAGATTCAAACACTCTACTGATTCTTGAACGCAGCAGCTGATCAAGCGCTGTATCATCATCCTGCTCACTGTACCTACTGCAGGCGCTGTTGCAAGACTTTGAAGCTGAGTTAGGATCACTAGCTGCTAACTTCTCAATCTCCAGGAAGTCATCCATTAACTCAAGTCTATTATTAGACAAAACCCTAGGCTTTGAGGAGCCGCCATCAATGTTTGCTGCTTTCCTCGCTTTATGAGAATCACCACCACCACACTCAGAGGAGCTTCCTTCTTCATCAAATCCATCTTCTGACACCGAGGTGACACTAGGCTGATACTGATTACCACTCTGCATCTGTCCTTCAAGAGCCTTAAGCTTTCCAAGAGTCTTGGCGCACACGTTTCTCGAAACACTCAGCTCGTTGCTACGAGAAGCGAGCTGTTCTTTGAGCGTCTGAATCTCCTCCTCCATCTCCACTGCACGTCTTCTGCACTCTTCCCACTTAGGGTCTGCTGCGAGTTCATGTCCTAAGCTTTCAACTTCTTGCTTCATCTGAGCCATGGCACCAGGACCTGGAAGCTTCTTCCTCAGAAGCCCTCTCAGCCTCTGACACTCTCCTTCGAGCTTCGCAATCTTCTTAACTCCTTCCAGATACTGTCTGTTCGCGTTCTCCGCCGACTTCAAACTCATGTTCTTCTCCTCGTTGCGTATCTCTACTTCTTTCGAAGCCACGTGGACATCGTACTTGAGCGAACTGATCTCCTTCTCAGCCAACTGAACACTAGTCTTTAACCTTTCAACCTCGGCTTCGGCTTTAGACCTTTCCTCCCTGATCCTTACTACCATCTCTGACCGTTCTTGCAACGATCTTGTGAGTGATGCGTTGTCGGAAGCTGCTCGGTGTAGTCCTTGGTTTAACTCGTCGATCTTTCCTTCGAGCTCGGCTTTGATCTTGTCCCAGTGGATGGTTTTAGCAAGAACCACGGCTTGCAGCTTCTGTTCGCTCTCGTCTTTCACAGTCCTTATCTGCCTCGTGCACTCTTTCAGCGCATCGTCCAGATGCGAAGCTCGATCCTCTGCAGTGAGCTTTAAGAGAGTTACAGATTCGAGTTGACGTTTGAGTATTAAAGTCTCTGCATCAGCCTTCTCCCATCCTAAAGAAGTAAAAGACTTAAATCATTTCAAAAGACAGTCCACATTTTTAAATTACAAAACAGAAAAATAATTAAGATTATAACATTTCAGGACTTTATTATATCTTTCATGCTCTCATGGTCTTATCATTGCAATATAATGAAACAAGATACTTGTGATTTATGTAGTTTTTTTCATACCTGAAACCGCTTCTTCAGCGACTTTGGCATGCTGAAGAATCAAACATTCTTTAGTGTTTAGCTCTGATTGTGCAGTGGTGAGTTTTTCACTAAGATCCTTGACCTGACCTTCAAACAGTTTGACCTGATCCTCCATTCTACTCAAATGCGTGTATGAATCCATAGTTATCTGAACATAGTTTGTATTCTTACACTTCTCCTGACACCCACAAACAACACAAAAAAAAAACAATTCAATAAAGATCTATGACTCTCTTCAAAACGGACACTTTAGTACTAAAACCATTGCTTGGTATATATAATAAAGAACAGAGCTCTAAGCTAACCTGACTCTCGAGAGATGCTAGGTAGGACAAAGAAGAAACATTAGTTGACTCGTTTCCAACCACTGGTTTCTCGGTCGTGGCTTTGTCCGAAGACTTTTTCTTCCATGGCCAACTTCTACCGTCCATTTTCTTACTGCTCCTTCTCAAAGATCACACTCTGCCTATTCGTTTGAAAAAGAAAGCAAAGAAGAAATATAAGCTTAATAAATAACTTATTTGTTCCGACATGGAAACAGTTTTGAAATTTGAACTAGCATCCAAAAAAGGAAATTAAAAATCTTAAAATGATTCTGTAAATGTTGCTTTCAAATAATAATATCACAACCAACAACAAAGAACATATCCCGCAATATTTATGCCTACAAGGTCTATAATATAACTCAACAGTGACAGTTTTGTTTTCTTGTTTTTTTTTCCTACAATGAATGACAATAAATGATTTTATTTCCGAATATAGACCATACTCACCCATCTGTTTTCTTTTCAGTTTCAAATAAAAATAATAATGAGAGAGAGAGAAGCAAAATTCAAAAATTTACCCTAGGAATCACGTAATCTCGATCATCGTCAGTTATATAACTTATGAGAATACAAAAAAAACAGTTAGCAATCAAAACAAGACCAGACTCCATGACTCAGGGTGGCTAAAGCTCAGGAAGCGCCAGTTTTATCCGGCCAATATTTATACTATATAGTTTGATGTCATTCAAAATATTAATTAGTATAGGTATACAAATTGTTTATGTTGCAAGCAGCTAAATTGTTTATACTTATATAGTTTGATGACATTCAAAATATTACTATAGGCAGGCATAGATGCTTTAGCTAGAAAATAAGGAAACAAAGCTTTACCGAGACAACAGTTGATTCCACACGAAAACGTTTCAGAGCTGGGGAAGACCAAAGAACATTCGTCAAAGCTACAAAGAGACAGAAGAAAGAAAGGAAGAAGAAAGAAAGTGGGAGGAGCGTAGTTGTGCCAGAGAAGATGGAGCGGGTGGATGATGATTGATTTATGCTGTCGCTTTTTTTTCAACTTTGACGCTCCACAAACAGACAACTCCTCAATTTCAAAAGTTTCCTCTTTATTTTAATCTTTTTAATCCTAACTAATAGAATGGAATACGAGGAGACACTTATCCAATGCATGCGGGTTCATCATGGGTTTACTACTACTCCTTGAAACTTGATGGATTTGACTGATCCAAGGATTCAAATTCTTCGCTTTTCCCGGTATTTATCATGGGCTTTTACTAGGCCCAGTATAGGCGGTTGCATAGAAAAACTCGTGGTTTACTGATCCATATCAAGTCTTCTATTTTCACGGTATTGGAAGTATGATGGGTTTTAACTGGGCTTAAGCCCATTTAAAATAGATCCACATTAACCCACTAGGGTTTTGAGAGACTGTGATATAAAAATGCTGTAGCCTTACTTCATTTCACTCGCCGTAAACTCAAGAAGAAGGAAGAAGAAGACGAATCCATGGGTCGTGTCATCAGAGCTCAACGTAAGGGAGCAGGCTCCGTCTTCAAGTCCCACACTCACCACCGCAAGGGCCCCGCCAAGTTCAGGAGCCTCGATTTCGGCGAGAGAAATGGTTACCTCAAGGGTGTCGTCACGGAGATCATCCACGATCCGGGTCGCGGTGCTCCGTTAGCCCGCGTCGCCTTCCGTCATCCTTTCCGTTACAAGAAGCAGAAGGAGCTCTTCGTCGCCGCCGAAGGCATGTACACCGGTCAGTTCTTGTACTGCGGTAAGAAGGCGACTCTCGTTGTCGGAAATGTTCTGCCTCTCAGATCTATCCCCGAGGGAGCTGTTGTCTGCAACGTCGAGCACCATGTCGGTGATCGTGGTGTGCTCGCTAGAGCTTCTGGAGATTACGCTATCGTTATTTCACATAACCCTGACAACGACACGACAAGGTTTGTGTTTTGGATTGTTGAAATGTTATGTCTTTTTTTTGTGGCTGTAATGAATTGTTATCTTCTAGTATTAGATTTGATGCTGAATTAAAAATGTTAACTCCGGTTTATACTAAACCGATTCTAATTAAAATGGTTATGTTTCATACCGTAGTAGAAATGGTTGCTGCAAATTATCATTTATCATTTGGTTGACTTGAAATGATAATATAAACGGCCTTTTGGTTGTAATGAATTGTTATTATGATCTAGGCTTATCTTCTAATAGATTTGATGACGAATGCAAGTGTATAGTCCGCTTTAGTGTAAACCGAGTCTTATTTAACTGTTTATATTGCTATATTAGAAATGATTGCTGCAAATGTCCATAAATGATTATAGAAAGGTCTGCTTGATTTCTTCATTTCAAGATTCTATTTTTTTAGTTTCTGTAATCTCTGTAAATAATAGTTATATCTACCATTCTTGTAGACCACAGCTTCTTGTATCTGACAATTACAAGTTGCATTTTCTGACAGGGTTAAGTTGCCATCTGGATCGAAGAAGATTGTCCCAAGTGGATGCAGGGCCATGATTGGTCAAGTTGCTGGTGGTGGAAGAACTGAGAAGCCGATGCTCAAGGCGGGTAACGCGTACCACAAGTACCGTGTGAAGAGGAACTGCTGGCCTAAGGTTCGTGGTGTGGCTATGAACCCTGTTGAGCATCCTCACGGAGGAGGTAACCATCAACATATTGGTCACGCCAGTACCGTTCGTCGTGATGCACCACCCGGGCAAAAGGTTGGTCTTATTGCTGCAAGGAGGACTGGTCGTCTCAGAGGTCAAGCTGCTGCTCTTGCTTCCAAGCAAGAATAAGGAGAGAGAGTTTCAAGATGATGAAGTTGTTTACTCTTGTTGGATTTTTGCTGAGACCTTGTTTTGAATCCTTTAGATTTTCTTTAATCTTCTTTGAGGCCTTTGTCTTCAGGATCAAACCTCCACATTATCATTTTAAATTTCAGGATTCAGTTTTGATTTTTTGGTGTCATATTATCATCTATAAGGATCTATAGACACCATTCACTTATAAAGAACATCCTAAGTTGATTGGTAGCTAACTAAACCTACGTAGAACAGTTCTGCAATTGAAAGTTCTAATTGAACAATATGAAGCATCAAGAGGTCCCTGAGTCGCGGTAGGCAGAGATCGCAGTTCTGCAAGATTGAAAAGCTCTTCGAAGCTTACCGGAATCACACAGAAAGGAAAGAGGAACTTCAGTTTAAGTCCTCACCTTGCATGGATTCTTCTGTATTTGGTTGGACCTCATTACACGGTCTATTGAATTCGTGCTCAAGTAAACACCTGAAATAAGAAGTATGTACATGCAATGATCATCAGAGAGAAAGCAACTAACAGAACTTAATAATCTGATGCACGGCATTGATCTGGTTCTTTCTTAGTGGCAACTTTCTTGCTGATAAGTGATAGCCAAGAAAACCAGCCCATAAGACCCTTCCTGATGAGCTTAACTGGGACATGCTAGTGTCAATCTTGAACATCATCTGCCATATAGACTAGCAATAGGCTATGGCCTGTCTAAAGCAGAAGCAGGCCTCAAAGGAAAATGTATTTTGCTAAAACAAGTGAGTTAAGCGTTTACAATGAGGAAGCGAAGATAGTCAATCGAATATAGGGTAACTGTAAAAGGCAAGGGCGGTTGCGTAATGCATTTTATAATATCGAGCGATAGCCTCCAAAGCTAGTAAGATTTGGAAAACATAAAACCAATTGAAACAAAGCGTCAGTCTTATTCTCTTGATTCTTAGTTTGTTCAAATTTCAACAATTTTGTGATATATTTGGTAGCTACAGTTGATTTACTCTATGTATATACGAAACAAAACAGTTCATATATCTGTGTATCTATGTTACAAATGAACACCATAAGAAACACGAAACCAAAGGTACATTTTGATTATGATTTTGCTCGATCAGTAAACTTACAGTTATATGGATCTTTTAGATTGGAGCATTGAGCGTACATTGTCCAGCCCGTGTAAAAAGGCAGTTGGGACTTCTTCAGTATAAAGCTCGGCAAAGGGGATTCGATCGAGAAAACTAGGACTCCATGCTTCGGATCTTATCACTTTCCCTTCTTGTTTAAATAGATGTGATGGCTCCACTGGCATAGCAACAAGACTTGCCTTAATCTCTTCCCCTGCGAATCATACAGAGAATGAATGGTACTTCTTTCGATTGACTAAACAGTTGTTTTCTACTCTTTTTTTTTTACCTTTTGTCATGAAACCTGCTGTCCCAACTGTTTTATTCACTTCCTCAGATTCCCAACCGGACCAAGAACCGGTGTCTGTAACATGTTCTTCAACTCCAACCACATCGCCTGAATGCTTTGATCTTTTATGATCTATCTTCTCTAGAACATCACAGTCAACTTTTTCAAACATGTTTGCTTCATTAGCCCTAACAAGGAGAAAGACCATTGCACAATGGCATATAACGAGAGGTATCAGTGACTAAAAGGAAACAACTAACCTGAGACATCCAAACATTAAAAAATGGGACCAAAACATACCATTTGCTTGAATTCACTCTGCCTATATTCGCTAAGTCGGCCAAAGCTTGCGCCCATTTCTGTTTCTCATCCTCTGATTTGCCGATGCAAGTAGTTTGAAAAGCCCTTCCAAAGTCTCCACTCTGAAGCCTGACATCAGAAGGAGCCACATTGTAGAATATCGCCACTACTTTTTGAGCCAACTCTTTGTTGCAATTCATAATTTCGACCAGCTCATCCAAGCACCTACTGGAAGAGGCGTAGTTCTCTGAGAGCAAGACGATCGAACCTTTCGATTCTCTTATTGCTTGTGCAAGCTGTGGTGTGACCGACTTGCATCTGTGGGGTGTACTCATTAGTTTACCCTTGAATTGTGCAAGAAGGTTGCTGAGTTTGTTATTACTGACATCTTCCCCGCTGAAACTTATAAAGACGTCGTATTTCCAAGCAGGTAACGTGGAGTCCTTCACTAACTCTTTGTCCAACATGGGTTGTCTATGGACGATCTCCCTACTTATTTTCTGAAGTAAGCCTAGAACTTGCTTCCGCATTATGATACCAAATGGAGATATATGTATGAGAGAGTTATTGGCTAAGAACTTGAGCCTAGAACTAATCTCCAAGCCAGTCCTTGAGATTAGCGGTGTCAGGAAATCAGCTTTCTCGTCATTGAACAGACATGCAATGTAAAGAAACAAAGTTCTATCTTTCTTGTCCAAGACATCAAAGATGACTCTCAACTCTTCTTCAACCTTTGTATCAAAACTCTCTTGACGGTAACCCGTGGACGGAAACGGTTGAGTCATGTTAGAACTTACATCTCCATTTGCAGCAGTAATCACATGGACTCCACATTTCTTCACTGTGCAACTCTCATCTAGAGGCTTCTTCTGCTTATTCACAGTAAAGAATTCAAATACGACGAGATCAGCTAATATACTGGGATCATTTTCTTCACAGGTGCTCCCATGCATATTTAGATCACAGAAGACAAACATGTGATCTTTGGGACCACCTTCCTCTGGATTCCAACAGTGAAAGCTTTTTTCCTGCCTATGAGAAATGAATTCCTTGTCTTTCCATCTGCAAACACAAGTGATTACAAAACCAGTAGCCTCCTGGTAATCCTCCAGAAATGAAAGTTCGACTAAGACAGCAAAACCGACGGTTGTTCTCCAAGAAGAACCTAGTTGTATCATCACAGAAGACCCTGGTTGCATATCACAGGTGAACTTTTTACTTACAGCCGAAGGCACAGTGAAGCTGAAAGCCAGAGATTCCTTGAGTTCCTGTAGCCGCAAGCCAAAATAAATTAGATACAAAAACGTGTACGAGAAAAAGATAAAAGAAAAAGAGAGAGAGAAGTACCGGCTGATACTCTCTGGCGATGCGTTCTACATTAGCCAGAGCGTTAACTATAAATTCGCTGACCGCTTGTGCAGAAAGCGCAAAGCAATTACTGAATCTGTAATACCTAGGAAGTCTCTCGAAATCAAAAGGAATTGATATAAGAGACATACAACCATGTGCATTCAAGACTTCTATACTCCAGGGAAGGGGTGGTAGTTTTGTGACAGCAGTACCAACAAGATATAACTCTTTTAAGTTCCGTGGGAATCCTTGTATACTCTTGAGCTCCGAGCATCCAGACAGATCAAGAACTTCAAGAGAGACTAAATGAAACATGTGAGGCAAGCTTTGCAAATGAAAACAATCTTTCATATTCAGCAAAACAAGTTTTTCAAGATGCTGATTTGATGAGACGGCTTGGGCCAGGCTTGTTAATTTCTCAAGGTTCAGGTCATCTTCTTGGGAAAGGGCCACAAGAGATATTGGTAATTCTCTTGTGCCAGTTCCCTGGAGATGAAGCTCCACAGTGTTAGGTGAAACCTCTGGGATACTTCTGATCTCTGTGCAGCCTGAAAGATTTACAACTCGGAGATGTCGTAGTTGACCAGTGGCTGGAAATCTCTGCAGTTTTGTACAGCCTTGGAGATCAATTAGCTCGATATTTTGAGCTTTACAAAGATCGTCAACCTCAGTCAGCTGCTGGGAATGACAAAGCTTACATGTCTTCAACATGCCGAGGTTCTGAACAGAAAAGTAAGTTGGAAAAGGAATTAGTATAAACTTGGAATAATAAATAAGAGATAAGAGTTTACCTACCTTGGTTCCTCCCCAAAGTTTCTGAAGATGACTGTAAGACATATTGAGTTCAACAAGGTGGCATGGGTCAAATTCTTGTGGCAAAGACTCTAAAGGATAGTTCTCCCAGTGGAGAAGTCTTAGCTCATATGGCAGAGACTCAAGTCCTCTTGGAAGGCCGAGTCCATATTGGTTTTCATGACTGGAACAGTAAATCTTCAGGAATCTAAGGTTAAGCATATTATCAAAAGCAGTGAGCTTCACATCAAAGACTAAATTTGATGTGTCTAGAAATATGCCCTCGATGTCTTCAGTGCCCTGAAATATAAGGTAAGCGGAAATAAAAAAAATCATGAAGTTCGTTTCTCTCCAGAAGCAATCAAGTTTCATCTGAAAAATTCATAATAAATCATACCAAAGGACGTTTGCAGGTTTCTCTGAGATATCCATTTGCTTCAAGTTTGTCGTCTTCAAGTAGAAACTTGATTGTCCAAGGTTCCCACAGTCTCCGACGGCGCTCTATCTGCACTGATTCCCCGTTGATTATTTCTCTGCCAAAGTCTTGGATTATTCTATGCATTAACACTCTGTTTTCTGAAATAGTCACCAGACACTTCTCCACAAGAACATCAATCCCAACATGTGGAAAGAAGCCACATCCGCCAAGCAGTTGCATCACATAGTCAACATCTTCTCCCATGAAGAAACAAGCAATGTCCAAAAAAATGTTCTTCTCATTGTCGTCAAGTGTTTTGTAGCTGCTGCTGAATAAATCATGAATCTTATATGGAGTACGTAGCTTGAGTTTCAGGAATGTCGTCTCCGTTTCTGACAGTTTCTTTCCCTTAAGCTCTCTGCCGTAAGAGGTTAGAGCAAATGGATTTCCGCTAGCGTAGTCAATCACTTCCATCAATAGTTCCTGGCGTTTTTGATCTCTTATGTCATTACCAAATGCACACTGAGATAGTAGCTGCAAAGCCTCATTCTCGCTTAAGCTCTGAACCTCATAAACGTGATTTATCTGACAATGGCGGTACACTCGTTTATCTCTGGAGGTTATGATGATTAGGCTCCCCGGACCAAACCAATGAAACCCTCCGAGGAAAGACTCTACAACCAAAGGATTTTTCACATCATCAAGAACAACAAGAGTCCTCTTCTTCCTTAATTTCTCCCCTGGGAGAATAGGTCTTGTAATGCTACTGCATACACGAGGCAGTTCCTTGAGGATTTTCCCAAAATGTTCCTCCAACAAACGGTGAAGTCCCTTCTCACTGAACGCTTTGTCAAAGTGCTTGATGAAACAAGAAGCTTCATAGCCTCCAGAGATGTCGTCGAAAACTGCTTTAGCAAGTGTCGTCTTGCCTATGCCAGGCATACCCCAAATCCCAATGCGGCGTATACCCCATGGTTGCTTGCAAAGCAACTGTTCAATCTCCAGCAGCCTCGAGTTGATTCCAACCTGTTCCGTGGGAAAGAGCTTTTCATACACATCTTTGACAATCTCTTCCACGACTTGGCACTCATTAGATTCCTCACTGTTTACATTGATTAGAATAAAAATCATTAAGAATTAATTAATACTAATAAAACCAAATAGAGATTCCGATGTCTGTTTAGGCGTCCGTTTAATCAATAATCTCATATAAAGCTCTTAACTACCAGATAATCTCATATAACCGATTAGCTATATCTTGAACATTATGATTACCTACACAGGTGACTTGGTAAATCTCTCAGTTCTTTGAGAGCGCTGCTCCATTCTCTTATCCGATCAGCTGAGCCGTGCTCCGGCACCACGGCAACATCTGATGGACTAACGCCGTAGAACACTGGAACCACCACCTGGCCGGTTTTCCTCCGGCACTGAAGAACCGTCACGAGCTTGTCCAGGCATGAGGTGGAGGAGCTCTCGGAGAAAACCACCACAGAAGCGCTCCCTCCCTCTGCCGCATCAGGATTCCTATCGCAATTTACAAACGCAGCGATGCGTTTCCGGCGGAAATCCACGGAGAGGTGGCTGGCGAAGGTGTACTGTAACGTCTCTTCGCAGTAGATGTAGACGGCGCGTAGGCGTAATCGATTAGGCACTGCTTCGAAATCACTTGATGGAGTTGAGAAATTGGGAGACGATTGAGGAGATGAAGCCAGTGTTTGGTTTAGTCGATTGGATCTGAATCTTCTGTAAACCGGACGTAATAGCTTAACCAGAATCGTGAAGAATCCTATCGTGGCAGCGCAAATCCCAAGGAGGGAAAAAGAAGAATCCATAAAGAACGACGACGTTCCAAAAGAGAAGATCAAGCTTGCTTTTACACTTTACAGAGAGATTTTTGTGTGAAGGTAGAAGAACGTTGACTCCAAATCCAATAATTCAAAAACGTTGACTTCAAATAAAATATCTTTTCGTGCGCGAACCATCATCTCCACACTGAAGATTCAAAATCTCTGACGCTAAAATGGTGGTTTCTTCCTCCTCTGGCTCATAATTATATATTATCTTAAGACTTTTATCTTCCACTTGTTTTGCAGTGATGAAGGTGAATACATTAGTAAAATTGTAGGGGAAGTGATGAAAGTGCTCTCTGATTTTTCGACGGGTGTTGAAGTAGATGATGTCCCCATTGAACATCCTTCTGAAGAAGCTGATCTTGACTCGCCTCCTCTTTACGGCATTGAAACACGTCTTAAGCAGCTGGAAGAGAAGTTAGATTTCGAGTGCGAGAGTACACTCACGGTTGGTGTTGTTGGGATGCCAGGGATTGGTAAGACCACCTTGACGAAGATGCTGTACGAAAAGTGGCAACACAAGTTCCTGCGCTGTGTTTTTCTTCACGATGTCTGTAAACTGTGGAAAGACCGCATGATGGATCGGAACATTTTCATTAAAGAGTTGTTGAAGGATGATGACTTGAACCAACAAGTCGCTGCTGACCTGTCGCCTGAATCCCTGAAGGCGGTTTTACTCAGTAAGAAATCTCTTGTTGTTCTTGATAACGTAAGCGACAAGCAACAGATCGAAGTTCTTCTTGGCGAATGCGACTGGATTAAGAAAGGTAGCTTGGTTTTCATCACGACGAGCGACAGGTCGGTGATCGAAGCGAAGGTTGACGATACGTATGAGGTTCTGAGGTTGAGTGGCAGAGACAGCTTTCACTACTTCAGCTATTTCGCTTTTGGTGGTACGCACTACTATACTCCCAAGGGAAATTTCATGAATCATTCTAGATTGTTTGCGGATTACGCCAAAGGCAACCCGTTAGCTCTCAAGATATTAGGTGTTGAGCTTAACGGAAAAGACGAGACTCACTGGGAAGATAAACTCTGCAAGCTGGCACAAAGTCCCGACAAGACTATACAAAATGTATTGCAGATAAGTTATGATGGACTCAGTGAGCTTCATAAAGATGTCTTTCTAGATGTAGCGTGTTTCTTTAGATCAGGGGATGAGTATTACGTGAGGTGTTTAGTGGAGACTTATGACACTGAGTCTATTGGTGATGCGAGTGAGATAAAAGATCTTGCCAGTAAATTTTTTATAAACATATCTGGCGGACGAGTGGAGATGCATGATTTACTGTACACATTTGGCAAGGAACTTGGTTCACAAGGGTCGCGGAGGCTGTGGAACCATAAAGGCGTTGTTGGTGCGCTGAAGAAAAGAGCAGTAAGATAAAAACCTTTGATATCTGAGTATTCTCATTTCAAGAAACTTCAACTTTGTGCTAACATATTGTCCTTATTTGGTTATAACCAGGGAGCAGAGAGTGTGAGAGGTATTTTTCTCGACATGTCTGAGCTGAAGAAGAAACTTCCTTTGGAAAAATGTACTTTCAGTGGGATGAGTAATCTTAGGTACCTTAAATTCTATAACTCTTGTTGCCATCGTGAATGTGAAGCTGACTGCAAACTAAGCTTTCCTGAGGGACTTGAGTTTCCCTTGGATGAAGTACGGTATCTCTACTGGCTGAAATTCCCTTTGAAGAAACTTCCAAAAGACTTCAACCCCAAGAATCTTACCGACCTTAACCTGCCTTACAGCGAGATTGAAGAGATCTGGGAGGGTGTTAAGGTGTGTGTCTATGTTTAAGTTTGTTTCATTTATGAGCTTTGGAGTTTCTTATCTTTTATGACTGTTCATTGCAGGCTACACCGAAGTTAAAGTGGGTTGATCTTAGCCACTCGAGCAAGTTAAGCAAGTTGTCAGGGTTGCAAAACGCGGAAAGTCTCCAAAGATTGAGTCTCGAAGGCTGCACGAGTTTGCAGGAGTTGCCACGGGAGATGAACCGTATGAAACGTCTTGTTTTCCTCAACATGAGAGGATGCACGAGTCTCCGGTTTCTTCCACCTATGAATCTGATCTCCATGAAAACTCTCATACTCACCAACTGCTCAAGTCTCCAGGAGTTCCGGGTTATCTCGGATAATCTCGAAACTCTAAAGTTAGATGGAACTGCCATAATTCAACTCCCTGCAAACATGGTGAAGCTCCAGAGACTGATGGTACTGAACTTGAAAGACTGCATAACGTTGGAGGCTGTTCCAGAGTGCGTGGGGAAGCTGAAAGCGTTGCAAGAACTGGTGCTATCTGGTTGTTCAAAGCTCAAGACTTTTCCAATTCCCATTGAAAACATGAAATGCTTGCAGATTTTGTTGCTTGATAGGACAGCAATTACAGATATGCCGAAAATATCGCAGTTCAATAGCTCAAAAGTTAAAGATCTACGCCAAATAAAAGGTGGTTTGAACGGCCTATCCTCATTGCGTCATCTATGCTTAAGCAGGAACGATATGATCATCAACCTGCAAGTAAACATAAGTCAACTATATCATCTGAGAATGCTCGACGTGAAGTACTGCAAGAATCTCGCATCACTTCCGTTGCTTCCACCAAATCTAGAGGTCTTAGATGCACATGGCTGCGAGAAACTGAAAACTATCGCAACTCCCATGGCCCTTCTTAAGGCTATGGAGCAGGTTCGCTCTAAATTTATTTTCACCAACTGCAACAATCTTGAACAAGTTTCAAAGAATAGCATCACAGTGTATGCACAAAGGAAAAGCCAGCTGGATGCAGTTAGATGCTACAAAGAGGTCTCATTCCTCACTTTTATCTAATCAAATCTCTATAACAGTCTATGATTGGTTTAGTTGTTACTTTAACAGGGGAACGTGTCAGAAGCTTTGCTCATCACTTCCTTTCCAGGGAGCGAAGTCCCTTCATGGTTTAACCATCGCACAATTGGATCTTCCTTAAATCTCAAGTTTCCGCCACATTGGTGCGACAACAGGCTTTCAACAATAGTTCTATGCGCTGTTGTGGCATTCCCTCACACACAAGATGAAATCAACCGTTTCTCAATAGAGTGCACTTGCGAGTTCACAAACGAACTTGGGACATGTATACGTTTCAGCTGCACTCTCGGTGGAGGTTGGATCGAACCGCGCAAGATTGATTCAGACCATGTGTTTATCGGTTACATCAGCTGCTCACACCTTAAAAATCATGTTGAAGTGTCGCGAGAACATCTTGAATGTGTTCCTACAGAGGCTTCAATCCAGTTCGAAGTGAGAGATGGAGCAGGTGAGATTGTGAACTGTGGTTTAAGTTAGGTATACGAGGAACCAAACCATGTCGTTACTGAAGGAGACTGTAACGAAACTCATTCAACTAGAGATTTGTCAGTTGGAGAGAGTATAGTGAGCTTTGCTGTTCGGTCTTTGTCCACTGTTTTGGAATATCTATTTCTTGCCGTTGCATTCTTTTTGGTTTGTGGGTTTACTAGATTTTTCTTTTTTTACTAAATACTTTTATTTTCTTGGTCATCGCTAAGTTTGTAAACTAAATTTATTTTGTGAAGTTTTGTGACAATCTTCTTCCTACCTCATCATCGTTTGACCAACTTGATGAGTTTCCTCTGCTACTTCGTTTGATCAGCTCAGGTATCTCTTTTCTACTTGGATTGGTTCAGTTTGGGTTTCTTGTTGGACTCTTACAGTAACTTATCTAAGCATGGGCTTTTGTAATTTATGATGGGTTACTTTTGCAACAGTCAACATTATGTGACGTCGTTTTCACCCAGCTTTCTTCATTAGAGATTGTTTTTTTTTTCTCATCGTCATATTATAAAATTCAATTGGCCATTCGACGTTCACATAACATTGGTAAGTTTTTGTTAATAATCATTCGACGCAGTCCATGACCTCTTTACCTATATGTCAAATATAACCAGGTTTTTTGAGAAATCTCATTCAAATGGCAATCTTATACTACTATTATTAGATTTGATCAAATCTTCCCACGGTAGTAGAACTCCATTATTGCATTTGGCATCATTGTATCTACTCTATCTTGGCCACACACACCACTTTTGTCAATTTACTTTTTTTATTTATTAATGGTTGGTCTGAAAAAATTGATTGAAAGACGACAATGTGTGCAAAACAGCGATTGCCTTATTTGGTCAAGTTCCCATTACCCAATGGTCAAGGTTCTGAGACACTTTCGTATTATTTCCCCAAAAGAGAGAGAGTTGACTAGAAGTGGTCAGTGACTCAGTGGGTCTAACCCATATCATAATATAGTTGTATATGCAAACCATATAATTATATGTACGGGTACATAGCATGTCTATATTTACCCGTCATCGAAGTTCTGACTTGAACATACTAACTGCAGAAACAATTATACGAGATATTCGTAGTGAACAAAGAGAATCTTCCAAGACATCGAAATGATTGCGTACTATATACTATGATTTATATAACCAAAATACTTTTAACAGAAAAAATAAAAAAATCTTGTGAATATTGTTATCATGTAAAACTGTAAATACAAATCTTTACTTTTTGATATACAGACGGGGTTACAGAAATGTGACTTGAGTGCAGGCCCGGCCCTGGGGTAAAGCCCATAAAGCAAGGGCTTGGGGCGCCACAGTTTATAAATAATTTAGGGGCAGCGTGTACAGAGAAGTTTCTATGGAGCAGTGGCCAGTGCAAGTCTTATTCTTCCCCCACGCCCGGGTTCGAATCCGCTTCTTGCCATTTTTCTCCGTATTTTTTTAATAAAGGCAAATTGCCAATTCTTTTTTTTTGATTAACTTTTGAAAATATATAAAGAGTTAATCGTGGAGATTAATTTACCTTTTCTAATTTTTTTTATTTTCTTATTTATTATATTAAAGGATTAAAAATATAAATTACAATAATACCTATTTTGTTTACCCTAATAATTGACGTTCCATCTTCTCTATTTTCAACCTTCCTGTGATTTTTTTCTCTGCCTATCAATCATCTTCCAGCTTCTCTGAATCTATGTAAGTTTTTTTTCTTTTGTTTTCATTGTGATTTACTTGTTTTATGTTCTAATATATGTAATTTATTGGTGTCTATCATCTAAATCATGTTTTTCTTATTAATATTTTTGAATTGTAGTTTGCACTCTGTAGAGAATGCTTCCAGGATATAGAATAAGAAATCAACCAAGTGGAGCTGAAAATAGGAAGAAAAAAGCTAGACAAGATGAAGTGATCAAATCTCAAGCTAATGATATGCTTAAGTATGTCACAAGAACTAAAAGTTCTAAAACTGATGAAACCTCTAAAGCTCAGGAGGATAAAGAATGGAAAACATCTGTTTCTGGAACTTCAATATATAAGAAGAATATCGCCAAAGGAAATTACAAAGACGATACAGATCTTGGAATTCCTAAAAAGGATGGATGGTTGTTATCCAAACGCAGAGATTGCTTATCGTATATTACTAACAATTCCGATTTCAGTTGGTTCTGCAGAAAGAAGTTTTTCAAAGTTGAAACTCATTAAGAATTATCTGCGTTCGACTATGTCTCAGGAGCGTTTGAATGGATTGTCGATGATATCTATAGAGCATGAGTTAGCGGAAAAACTCGATTACTCGAAGCTGATAAATGATTTTGCAGGAAAAAAAGCAAGAAGAGTTATCTTTCATAAATAATGTATTACTTTTTCTTACTTTTTATTCTATGAGAACAAATTAAGCTTAATAATACTTTACATTATCTGATTATATATTCATATTGCGAAAAAAAAAATTATAGTTAGAGACAGCATATTGACAGTGTGCTTTAGGCGCCACAGATGTCCGAACCGGCACTGCTTGAGTGTATCAGAAAACTAATTCAAGATGTGAAAATTACACCATATATTTCAGGGAAAGCGAAGCATTCATTATACTCTTTGGAGAGTGACAAAAAGTAGCAAATTAATCATTAGTTTGATTAAAAGTGCGTAATTGTTCCTAATCATACTCACATACTGACTGACTATTTTTTACTTACGTGGAGCGCCTCCAGTAGTTAATAACGATAGAGATGCTTGATTCTTGTGATGGTACAATTGGTTGATCTTGTCATAATTCTAATCAATTCTCCACTAATTGGAGTTTGAAATTTTTTTAGGCTTTTTTCCATTTTGTTTACAAAATATATAAATACCTTGTTTGCTAGATATTCTACTAACACTTGTAAAAACTAATTATCAAACTATCAATTGTTCACGTATAAGCTTTCATTATATTTTGACTTTATACGTTTGTTTCAGAATTTAAGTTTATTATATATTTTATATAAAATAGCAGTATTTGAGTGACCGAGACTTGTGAGTAACTTAGATGTTTGTGTCTTTTTTGGTAAATATGTTAAGATTGTATTGTCATTTTGAGTTTTTAACGAAGAGATACATGTAGCGGAACATGACAAACTACAGATACAACAAGAAAAACAGAGTGTAAAACACAACTGCTAAACCAGAACCTATAAGAGGGCAAGAAAGGTGGAGGACACTGCACAGAGCTACTAAGAGTGTGCGACTCGCGTTGCGGATATTCAATAGAGAGGTGGCATTGATAATATGAGTCTACGATGTTTCTGCTAAAGGCTTAATAGAATGCTAACCCGAGTTTAATTTACTAGTGTTTTTATGTGATTTGAAAGCGTTTGCAATTTGGTAAAAAAACTTATTAGTTGCAATAATTTGAATGTGAAATTTTTTTTAATGAAAATACTAAACCCCTCTTATCTCTCGCATTTATGAATTCACCATCGCATATGTAGTGAACTGTTTATGCCACCTATAAAATTTTAAAAGTTGTCGACACAATATTTGAACTTGTAAGAAAAAGAAAAGATAGAAAAATGCACAATAAGAGAGGATTGCATAGAATCCATGATAGTGGTTTGGTTGACCCACATTAAGTATGAAATGGACAAATCAGGAGCCTTGTCTTTCTTTCAATCACATCCCTCCCCCTCAAAAGCTACCATCAAGTAAATCTACTTTGCTTGTATTTTGGCATCACTTTTTGACAATAATCTATATCCATGCACCATAATATATACTTATAATGTTGAATATATTTATTTTTTAAGATTACTTTAACAATGTTGAAGATCCTTCCAAGATATCATATAGCATGTCCGTACAATGTTATATATACTATACATCTAAAAATAATAATTAGTTCCATTAATTTGTCTTTTTTATCAATACATCTAGGTTAAAATCCAACCAGGAGACTGGTTCCGGGTCAGGGAAATTAGTCGGTTGAGTTAAGCGTGGCGTAGGTGCCATCACATCCACCTTCAAACCTCCTGTTAAAAAAAAAGAAAAAATCCATCCAGGAGATATCAGTTTAAAAGCATATTAGAAGTCGATAAAATCGTAGACCAAGGGTAACGATATGAATCCAATTTGACGCGCTCGCATTTAACATGAAGTTATTTTTTTGAAACTTTGATAGTTTAACATGTACTTCTGTGAGTTCAATTCACACGTTCTCAAGCTGGGCAACAATGAACTTAACGCATGCATGGAACCATGTCAAACGAAATCATTTGGAGTAAACGAAATCTTTTTTTTAATCTACACTGTGAATGGAAGCTTCCATTGATTCTAAACTTGCATAGTCTAAATTTGACTTTTGGTATATGAACTCTTTAATTTTTGTAGGCAGCTATTAATTGGATCAAAATGTTTCCACGTATAATCTAAACCACTTAATGTGTACATTTATGCTTTGCCATTATACAAAAACAAAATGATTAAGGATAAGGAATAATCTAATTTATAGGAACTAGACTGAAATTTACATAGACAAAAAAAAAAAAAAAAAAAAAAAAAAACATAGAAAAGAGAAGAAAGGGGGTAAGAAGGGACTCTTGAAACTACGACAAAGCATGCCCAACGGACTCCCCATATTGTACACCGCACGCTCGACAACTCATGGGCCCACTTAGGGCCAACACTTGTTTTTATTTCTTTACTTACCATATCGTTAATTAATTAGTTTATCTATCTAACTAGCTCTTTCTGTAAATAATTTACTCTATGAAATTTGATGCTGTTTATTGATGTATACAACATAATTGTGTTTCAACTGAACTTACACATTCTTAGATATTAGATTCTCTTCGTGCATTTGCAATGTCTAGTTTGCAAATCGGGTATAAACAAAATAATTTTTTCAAATCAATTTCTTAAATGTTTAAAAATTGATATAGACCCGCCTAAACAATATTTTTTTAGAAAATATATAATCATTGTGTAAAGTATATATCTACAAGTTAATATGTAAACTTAATTAATTATATATATCAATATACTAACACCTTTTATTACTGATAATAAATTAATCACCCAAAATTATAATGATATTATTATACTGTTTAAATAAATATTTATAATATATGTTGATGAAATTTTCATTCAGAAAATGAATCAATTGAATAAAAAGTTGTGACCTAAGTTGGATGAACAAGCCAAACAAAAGGTGATCACTGTCTGCAAACAAAATAACCATACTATGAGGATAGTGAAGATACAGCACGAAGAAAGAATATTTAGTGTTTAATATTATCCACAATGGTTTTAAGATTCAACATCTTTCGTCTCATTTTTGACACTCTATATTGTCTTTTTTTTTTACTTCATCATTTAATACACATTTAATTTTTACACAATACAATTGTTTTATTTAATAAAATTTAATACCCTATTTTACTAATTAATAATTTTTTATGTTCAAATTAAATCAATCTAGTCTCTATTAATAGAAAATTTAAAATGATAAATTTTTGTATGAAAAATAAAAATAAAAATTTTAATTGATAATAAAATTATTGATTTTTAAATAACTAAAAAGATGTAATCAAAAGTTTTTAGAAAGTGACATGTGATCTCCGTTTTCTTCTTATTCAATACCAAATAAACCATATGTGATCTCCAATTTCTTCTTATTCAATACCAAATAAATCATATTATCAAATTTTATTATTCAACACTCCTATTGCAAATAGTCTAATGAAATATAAAATCTTTACATATTATACCAAAAAACAATTGCGATAACTAAAACAATTTTGATGCCCGACTGGAAACAATATAATAAATAATTCCTGCGGTGCTTTTTTTTCTTTCTAAATTTGATGTTCAAATCATAGACATGTAAACCAAAACCCTAAAACGCTAGTTATAGACATCAGTAGACAAATAAATCATTTATCTTCACTCTTCAACAGGCTTTTTTCGCGAAAAATACATATAATATCCATGTAATGAAAAGGAAAGAAAAAACGCTTTTACAAATCTTTATATATGTTATATCTATTTATTCTACCTATATAGAAAACGTTACGCACCATGCTATATTATCAAACATGCAAATCTCTATATAAGTCATCGTCCAAATTCGTACACAAGAACCCATTGATGAACCTGTTCTCTTCTTCTCTATCACTCAGTAACGACGATGAAGCCATCTGATCTATTCCATTGTTATAAATGCTCTCTTCGTTATTGCAGTGACCAATTTTGCTATTGTCGTCTTCTTGGGGGCCACCAAAATCTAAAACTCCATCTTCTTGGCTCATAAGTTGAGAAGCAACAAATTTATCAAGGGCTCTCCAATCAGTCGTTATTACTGATGTTTTCTTCCTCTTATCTTTATTTTTACTACTTATAAGCTCGTCAAAATGTTCATTACCTTCTAGTAGTGGTCTTTTGTACTTATTTTGACTCTTCTCCGTTGATGTTATTGACGTTGAGCTCATTGGCCTCTTCATATTAGGGAGTGAAGGGCTTTCTAGCTGCGGAAGTTGAATGAATTGATCGCAGTGGATGAACTTTAAACCGATATCAGACCCTTCTAGTTCTTGCTTGAACAATAAATCTTGCGCAAAAATGTTTTGCTTCTGCTTAGATACGTAATTGAGAGGCTCCATAGCCGAGCCAACTCCGTTCGGTAATTCTTCGTAAAAGTAACTTGATCTCCAAGTTTCTGTGTTCTTGGCTTGCCCGGTAGTTGGTTTTTTCTTGAATGCTCTACAAACCACCCACCCTTCTTCCTACAATGCGCACACAATCATAATAAGGAATGGTTATCACATTTGGTGTGAATACGCCTAACCTTTAAGACATATCAACCAAAAAGAAGAAATAATTATGCTTTTTACATGTAGTGAGACACAATAAAAAGCATGCCTTAAAAGTTTGAGAGCACAAGAAAGAAAGCTTCCAATAGCATAGGTACATACTCATATGCTAGCTATTTTAAATTTACTAGTATTCAACTTATTAGAGTTTGAGATTGCAAGATACATATCGCACACACACACACACATCCTGGTTTCTTTTTTTTCGTGCTGTTGTTAATGATAGTAGTTACAAAATATGATTATCTTAAAGCTAGCTAGATAAGGGATTTGAAGGAACATGTATAACTCGTTTTCATGTCATGTCTTTAGTTAGAAGAATTAATACTTTAAACACTTAAATGTAAATAAATATTATTCGCATGAATAGAGATATATAGGAATGAACTTTAGTCTACATATATGGAACTGAAGTTTTAGTGCAGTCTTGTTACTTTTTGTTTTGTGACTAAAGGTATAACATTTTACATAAGTCTTAAAGATGCTAGGCTTTTACCTAAAAGGTTTAAGTGTGTCTCAAAAAGGAGCTTATGAGACCCCAAAAAGTCTATAGACCCCAATACCCCATGACCAAATAAGTTCAATCCTATATATTTCGAAAATATCATCAAGTAAAATATAGAATACCTGAGGAGGTGCATTCTCATCTGACTCTAGCCGGTATTCATGCATGATCCAATCAGTTTTTTGGCCATTAGGGGCTCTTCCTTTGTAGAATACAAGTGTTTTCCTCATACCGATTAGTTTTGACTTGTCATAAACAGCCTTGTCTCGACCTGTGGCCTTCCAGAAACCAGCGATGGTTGCTCTGTTCGTCCTTGTTCCCGTTGGATATTTCTTATCTTTGTGGCTGAAGAAATACCATTCATTTCGTTCCTCATATCCGATTCGGCATTTCTCTATCACATACAAAACAAATGGTCATCAGATCTAGGCATTCAAATTGTAGTATTAAGAAAATAATACCTAAGCTAAGTATGTATAGTGTGGAACCTTGTAAATCCCACGGTTCGATTCTGTAAAGATCAATATCTCTAATGACATCAAGATCGATCTTTTGTGAAGCCACTTTCTTCCTCAAATAGTAACCAACGAGCTCTTCATCTGTTGGATGGAACCTGAATCCCGGAGGAACACTACATAACTGATCAACTGATTCCATTATATCTGCACAACACCAAAGTTCATCACCAAAATGATCATTACTAAAATATCAAAGATGCAAGTAAATGTGTTGTACATACATGTAAATGTGTATGCACGCGAGCTAGTATTACATCACAAAGAGTTGGGGGTTTATATATGATTAGAGAGAATTAGAAAAAGGCAAGGATGGAAGACTGAATAATAATTAATCAGTCTTATGAAAAAGTATAATTATCTCACTTAATGGTTAGTTTCAACTTCATTACCATTTTTCCATATATGAAAAAGTTTTACTCAAAAAGGTACATAGTTATTATTTTTCTCTCTTAAAAGTGATCAGAAGATGATGGTACAAGAACATGAAAGTTAGGTTTAAAAGTTGAAGATATGTTAAAAGAGGACATGCATGAGAGCTTCCGTGAACGGACAAACGTAGAGCTTTGTACTAATGATGTTTTCCTGTTGTAACGTGGCTTGTGAATAAATGGTGGAAGTGATCATATACATATATCGAGAAACGGTATTTTCTTTCTTTTAAAACAGTATTTTATGTCATTTGATCCAAAAAAACAGTATTTTATGTCATAATATACTGATCTAAAATTAAGCTAAAACAAGCCGACCTATTAACTACGTATAATATATTAATGTTATGCGTATAGTATATTCAGCCCTGTATATGGAATACAAACAAAACCAGCCTTTTCCACATCTATAACAAAACAAAAACGAAAAATATCATCAAGCCTGAGCAAAAACTTTTGGAAAGGTTTCAAAGTCTGTTTATCTTCGTTTCGGAAATATTAAAGTACACACGACTGTGCTATACTACTACTAAACACAATATAAATATGCATAAACGAACATATATACAAGTCATATTCATATACAAAGTATCAAAAGTGTTTTCCAAAAACAAAATTTGAAAATACTTAAGACAAACTAACAAGACTTAATTAATAGCTGCGAAGTGAAAAGACCTGAAGTTTTATATATAATTGACATATATAAACGTTTAATAACCAAGATCAACAGATTATGCATGCAAATCGGTCAACACGAAAAGCTAAAGAACTAAAGAAAGATACAAAAAGGGGGTACAAATACATCAACGTTTTAGTGAACAAATTAAACAGCATAAACACGTATATATGTGTAAGTTGAGACGGTAGGAATGAACTATTTTGAAATTGAAATCCGTTGTAAATCAGTTTTACCTTCTTTGATATGTTGAATATATACACATATAGATATATGTGTATCGAATGTTGTTTACTCGTTTTTAAGCAAAAGAAAACGAGGAAGATCTAGGAAGAAGGAGGAGATCAGAGATGTGGATGTGACGAAGATGATGATGGTTGAGAGAGAGGTTTGGTTATAAGTTTCGGGGAATATGAAGAGAGAGTGAGGAATGAGAGATTGATGGTTTGGTGAAATATAAAAGGTGTAGAGAGTGTGGACCGCTCAATTGCGCGTGGCCTTCTCCATGTCCCCATTTGCATACATCACCCTTCTCCTGCCTCTTTTCACATTCTTCTTCGTATTATTCCTTTTGAACCAATCACTACTATTAATTCTTCAACATGTCCAATTGATATTAATTAGGTCCAACATATTTTATAACTGTATTTAAATGATTTATCTAAATATCATTTAACCACCTTAGATAACCACCTTCTAAAAGTTATTAAAATCCACGTTATAACTGTTCCTACCAAAAACAGTTACTTTTTTCTTTCAAATAAAGTTTTTGAATTTATCAGAAGGTCTGTGATTTGGAAAATAAACGAAATACCATTTCCATGATACAATTTTTAGAAAATATACATAGGATATTATATTTCTTATGAAACTTTAAAAGTTAACTAATATTAATATTAATTAATGGTGGAAGCGGGTTACTATTAAAATTTAATTTTATGATTGACGGAGTTTAACCGGTTTAAGTGAATTTTTAATAGAAATAAATATTCATATAAACTCATTTAGTTTAACGGGTTTTAAATAGGTTATTCGAATAAAAAATATTTATTAAATGTGATTCTACTTAAAGTTAGTGAAGACCATTTTAACCCAACTATATATATAACAGAATATGTTAAACAATATTTCTTTAAACATTTTTCAAAAAAATTATTCGGTTTTAGTTGCGGGTTGAGTTTGATATTAATTTTCGAATATAATAATTTAAGAA
>NC_079512.1:37590678-37699368 GCF_000801105.2 Raphanus sativus
TACTAATTTATAACCAATTAGGTAAGATAAATAAAATCTAATATTATTAATATAAAATTTCGTTTATAAGTATATAAGAATTATCTTATTTTTCTAAAAAAAAATTATATGATTTATCACATTAATTTATGACCAATCAGGTAATATAAAATATAATCTAATATTGTTAATTGTTAATATAAAATTCGTTTTAATTATATAATAACTCAAATAACTAAAATTATGGAGAACATGACACATAATTAAAATCACTTCATAAATAATAGTATAGATATAGAATCATATCTCAAGTTTTTTTTTTTTTGGAAAAGAATCATATCTCAAGTTGCGTTTGGCTTTGATACGATAATAAAAGAGAAAGGGACAACCTAACCAACGCCTATAATCTGACATGTAAAAAATTAATAAAACAATTAGCCTCTCATCTTTGAGCCATCACTAGCTAGCTGTACGTATGGCTCTTTCTGCCCTTACCCTCCAAACTTACTTGCTTCTCTTCTCTGCTACATTTTAAAACTTATTTGTTTGCTTCTCTGCCTCATTTTGCCTAAAACACTTGGTTCTTTTCAAGGAACTATTAGCTAATGATCTTCAACTGAGATAGGAGAGGTCCTCTCCACGGGAGTCACTCGGATCGGAAGCCTCCGCTTCATCTTGACCGTTGGAAATGACACGATCTCGTCTTTCTCGGCTGTCCAACTACATGTACAAGTTACAACATTACAATTGACTTAGTTATATCGTAATGTAAGATAATTAAATAATGAATGTAGTAAGTACATCATCAAAGACGGTATGCTTTGGTAGAACGTAATTATCTTTGTCGTCTGCAACTTACACTGTTATACACATGCACTTATTCAAGCGTGGATAATCGGATTTTAGAATGGGTTATGCCACTAGTGCTAAGTTACATGCCCCAGTCTATTGGCTGGACTAAGTTATGAATTTTTGATGTAAATTTCAAGTCATTTATGGGCTTACCTGTACCGGGTTACGAGTTGGTGAAGAAAGATGGATATTTCGAGCTTTGATAGTTCTAAACCGGGACATAGCCTTTGCCCACCACCAAAGGGTGTGAAGCAAATATTACTGTTTGACATTCCATTAATCCTCTGCAAAAAAAGATAAGTACTAGATATTAGTAGTGGAAATTCGATAATCAACCAAACCAACCATGATGTTTATAAATTATAGTGTTATTAACGATAGGAAGTAGTCACGTACATCCCATCTCCACGGATCGAATTGATAAGGATTCTCATAAATGTCTTCATCCATGTGAACTGATATGAATGAAGCCAATACACACCATCCTTTTGGTATCAAGTAACCTGCAATGACCCACCAAGTCTTATATCCAAGTATATCATAAATTACTTCGAATTCATATAAGATAAGCATGCATACATATGTGATTTCATTTTATCATATAAAGTCGAGACCTAATCCTAATGTGTGCTAATCGTAAATTAACATATATACCTTTAATTTCCACATCTTTAAGAGCCTTCCTCCACACACCGTTAATGATATTAGCCATTCTCAATGTTTCATTTATCACCTGTTTGCGATTCGAGAGGTCAAAAATAAATTAAAATTTACAAAGCAATTAAACATTCATTAGTTCTTTCTAATATAATTGGTAGCTTATTTTGACTAGTGGCACTCACGTTTTGAGTAAAAGAGAGAGACATATAATCTGACCAATTGTATTCTTTTCCCGACTCCGATTTACGCATCTTCATCTCCATATTCTCCTCCTGCATTCAAATATATTTATAATAAAATCTATATTAAAATATAATATTTTTAAATGAGAAAAAAATTAGATAACGCGTTTTGATTGAAACATTAATGAGGGAGTTGAAAACAAAGCGTGCTTCTTGACGTGAAACGCTGTTTTGACAAGCGGTGTGGTCGCTCGTACAGACAAAGACGTTAATTCAAATCGTCCTCTTCCGACACTGTCCACACCGCTTTTTAAATCCTACGGTTCCTAAACTCTCACGTGTCTCTTCCCTTCCCACACGTGCGTGTACTCTCTAGTGTCACGTCAAGAAGACTTTCGATAGTTACGTGACACGGAAACAAAAGTCAAAACCCTTTCCTTTGGCCCCACATCTAGTTCCACTTCCACTATCTAGAGCTAAAATCTCAGCGGTTAAAATCATTTCAAAAGACAAAAACATCAGAAGCTACGGTCCGAAGACGTCGACAATATGCATTTAGAGACACACACACGTGTGGTGGGTGCTGTGGAAGTTTGTATACCAATACGTACCACGAGTTTGGCTAGAGCGACGGGATTGTCGCTTAGGAATTTGACAGCCAACGTCATCGCCGTTGGCATCGTTTCCTCTCCGGGTATCATCATCTCTACGATCTTTCCGCTGACGAAATCTAACGGCTGAGATTGCTTATCCGAACCACCACCGTCGTTAACGTCTCTTAAAAGCACATCCACCGCGTCATTCGCTGGAGAATTTGTCCTCTCGATCGTAGCCTCTTGTCTCTCCTCCACAACCTTCTTAACTATCTTTATTAAGCTCTCTTTCGCCTGCATGGTTAACTCAAAAATTAGAGTCCTAAATAAGTTACATGCAAACGTGACTAACCAAAAAAAAAATCAAATAGTTGATATATTGATATGCTTATATAACACATAAGAAATATATATGATGACCTTTAAAGATTTATAAAGTCTAGTGCCCGGGAATCTGATGGGGATACAAATCAATCCCTTGATGAATTCTTCAAACTCGAGCTTTAGAATATCCAAATCTTCACCAGGAGATATGCTCATCAGCAGTTTTACTAATATCTCAAACGTCATCTACAAAAATTAACATTATATATATAGATTAAGTGTTGAACATACTTAATTCAAATAGATGTAGTTCAATGGGTTGCGCACCGTGATATCTATCAAAGTTCTAACTTCCTTAATTAAATAAAACGTAATACCTTTTTGATCTCATCTTGGACATGAACCAAGGGAAGTTGAGACCAAGAAGTTAAAGTGAGACCAACCGAGGCCTCAATGTCTCGAGTTATCCTCTCCTTGAGGTGAGGGGATCTAAGGAACGCGCTAACAAGCGTGTGTAGCCTCTTTTGATGAGGTCCATTGATGCTGAGAATAGAGTTTTCTCCAAGTAGTTCAGTGATTGATTTAGGGTATGCAGGGACAAATGTGTTCCCATGGTTTTGGAGCACCACTTTGTTAACCTCTGCATCGGTTGATATTATGATTGGTGTCCCTATTATGTTCGTCTTGAACACCTTCCCGTACCTATATGGTTTACATGCAGAAAGATTTCCGTAAGAAAAATGAAACTACCACATCCCAAATTCAAAGGAAGTGTATGACTATGGTCTACCACATCCGATCAAATTCGGTATAACATTTGGTAGGAAAACTTTATGCTAAACTACTCATATACAAATTTCCAATACTATCAATTATACAAAAACCTAAATCGGCATTGCAGTAATCATTATTATATGTCAGTAGTTGCAGTCCGAACAGTAGACTAACGAGTCAGAAAACGTATCATTATACATCATTTTCACACTCAATAATCAATATAAACTCTCTATATGTAAAATATAAAAACGACATGGAATATAGCAGAAGGTAATAAATCAGCGGGACTTTTTTTTTGGCAATCAGTGGGTATTCAAGAGGACCCATATATTGAGAAAATAATAATATAGCAGAAGACACCAACAACGATGTCTAGTGTATTATAATTAAAAAACATAGGAAAACAATATAGAATAGAAGAGATAAATATGACACATGAAGTGTGAATTCAATCATCCAAAAAAACAAAAAAAAACAAGATCCTTCGCTTGAACTCTTTTGGCCAAGAACACGAAGACAGGTTGGTTTTGTCAGACTTTCTTTTAATGATAAAATTTATGTTTCGACCAAGAGTTTAAATTTATTTATTAGGAATCCCCCCACCCCCACCCAACCAAAAAAAGGATTTGTACATATTTAAACTCATTAAACTCCTAACTATTTCCTTTTGCCTAGAAAAGATTAGGGGATTGTTGGTGTTAGCATGCTTTCGTTTGTAATTTAATTTAGAAAAGAAAACATAAGTTTGAAAGTTAAAAAAACATAAGTTTGCTACTCTGCGGTTACGTACTAAAAAGATGGACATGGAATAAATCGGTGGAAACTTATTTATAAGAACACGAACAAAGAACAGCCTCACTGGACTAATTCACTATGAAGCATTTAATTTATTTATGTTTTGTGTGTAGTGTAGTCTTTGAAGAAACTTTGAATAGTCTATGAAGATTTTTTTTTTCTTTTTTACAATCGTGTGTTAATAGTTTTAACTCAAATATCTTTTATAAATTAAAGGATTTGATAGAAACAGTATTATTTTATTATAATTTCTGGTAAAAACGAATTAATACAAAAAGACTTACAAAGACTTTCGTTTGTCCATGAAGGAAACAGGCCGAGAAGAATATCCACAAGCAATAAAGGTTAGGGTTTCTCCGATCACCGGCCATCCTAAGCTTCCCTTCGGAATCATTCCCTTCTTCTTCTCAGTCTCTTCTTGTTTGTCTTCATTTCTTGTTTTCGAGTTTGTTAAACGGAACCAGATCCATGAACGGAGAAGAACTCCGGCCGTCAAAACCAAGAAACCGACGATCCAATATTCCATGAAACCAGATGGCGAAGAAAGATTTTCCGGCGACCAGAAAAGACTTAATTTTGCCGGAGAATACATGAACAAATACCAAAAGACGTTAATAACATGCCACAGCGCATGATGCTATAACATACATATTTATGAGGAGATACTAGAGAATTAGGTTTCTCAAATCTCAAAAAGCCATGCATTTAAGAGAAAGTGAGAATAAATATTTGCAGAGCTAAAGCTATGGTGATGTCATTTTCAATGGGGCCGAAACAGAGGAATCCCTTATATAACATCCACTTTTCTCGTCTCTCACCATATACATCCCAATGGTCTTTGTCACGCGTAAAAGCTTGTAAAGCAGTTAGTTACTGATTATATTAATATATTAACGTAAATCAGAACGTTAATTACTTACTTACTAGTAGTATTTATTTTGAAATACCCGGTATATGCGGTCATATTTATTGAAAATTTGATTACAATAAAAACGTTGATTTAAATATGTTAAAAGATCTTCACGTACTTTTCTAATAATACCACATGTACTTTTGTCGACATGTAGTCCGATCACTGATTATCATTTTGTGTGGCTGTCATGATTTTTTTTTTAACAATCTAAGGTTCCGAATGGGAAAAGCAGTTCAAATGTTGTAGATCAAGCGGATCATGAAGATCAAGCAGGACAAATGCAGATCAAGCGGATCATGCAAGACAGATGCAGATCAAGCAGGAGAAATTATTTTAGAAATTATGAATGATAAAAGCAGTTCAAAAAATGCAGATCATATATTTAAACAATTAAAACTACACCAAAATATCAAAACACATAATGAAAAAATACATAAACAAATATAAAATAATTTAATGATTTGCCTATAATATATCCGCAATATTATCTTTAATTTTTGTCATATGATATATATATAATATATATATAAATATTAGTTGAGCTAATTAGTAACAAATTTAAGTAATTATATAAAATATGTCATAAAAATTTATACTATATCTGCTTACAACTGTTTGTAAAAAAAATAACTATATTTATAAGCATAACATAAAAATTTAAATTATATATGTATAGTTACAAATATATTTATAAGAGTAATTATAATTGATAGGATAAAACAAAATCTATGATATTAGTCTTAAACATATCATATATATAGTTTTCCAATTAAATATACTTATTACTATATATTATATTTGATAAAAATAATAATATAAATTAAATAAATATAAATAAAATAACAATAAAAGTAATCATTCTATGCTGGAAATAAATGAAGCACAACACTAATACATCAAAACATAAAAATACGACATTTTTTTAACTTACATCCTACATCACAAGAGTTTTTAAAAATTATAATTTAACAAAATAAATATAAAATATAGTTTAATCTTAAGCTAGAGATTATTAATGAAATACAACACAGTTTAGCCGGTAGACACAACACAACACAACATTTTTTTATAGAAATTTTACTTTTTGTTGTTAAAAACTTTTTTTGAATGACTGTATAGAAATAGAACTAATAAACAGTAAATGGATTATATCTATAGTTGATAGATCATTATTTTCGGAATCAATTTATATCAAGTAAAATTGTTTATTGGCTAATAACATGGTAAAAAAGTAGAACAACATCAAAAATGTGGTGGGTAGAAAAGGGAAAATTCCTTAAAAATACACAGACTGAATTTTCTTTTGCTGAAAAAATACACGAACTTTTTTGACTTCCCAAAAAATACACAAACTAATTTGATTGTCCATAAAATACACAAACTTTTGAATTTTGAAGGTTCACATCTCGATTTTAACGGTGTAAACAGTGACTAACAGAATAGTAAGACGCCGTTAACTCTGATTAAAAAGTTCATGTATTTTATGGACAACCAAAATTAGTTCGTGTATTTTTCGGGAAGCCTAAAAAGTTCGTGTATTTTTTCAGCAAAGGAAATTTAGTATGTGTATTTTTAAAGAATTTTCAAATGGAGTTTGGATATTTCATATACTATTCAGAGGCTGAATATCTGGACCCAATACATATCCAAAATTTTATATTTGTAAACTTTCGGTTTGGTTTTGGACCAGATATTTTCCGATCTGAAAAATCCAGATCCGGAAAAAAACGGCCCAAACCCGACCCAAAGACCTGAAAAAAAAACACATTCTCTATCACATGATACATGTCTGAAATTTTATATTTGTAAACTTTCGGTTTGATTTTTGGACCGAATATTTCCGGGTCAGTTCTGATTCAAGTTTTTGAATCCGGCTAGACATTTTAGCCGGATTCAAAAACTTGAATCGGAACTGACCCAAAAATATTCTGTCCAAAACCAAACCAAAAGTTTACAAATATTTGTTGAGTCCAATTTAGTCAAAATCTATCATATATATCTAAAAATTCACAAACAACTCTAAATTTTACATTGAAAGTTTCATATTAATTAAAAATATTTCTGTTACAAAAACAAAACTAAAAAATATTGCAAAAATAATAACAAAATTGTTAGCAGAAAGATCTTGTCGGATTGAATCTATTCGTGTCGATTTTATTAGGCTCAGGTCTATTCGGATCAGTTCTTTTTGGTTTCAATTCTTTCAAGTAGAAGAGTTTTGGACCCAACAAATATTTGTAAACTTTCGGTTTGGTTTTGGACTGAATATTTTTGGGTCAGTTCCAATCCAAGTTTTTGAATCCGGCTAAAATGTCAAGATTAGGTCTAGATATTTTAGCCGGATTCAAAAACTTGGATCGAAATTGATCCGAAAATATTCGGTCCAAAACCAAACCGAAAGTTTACAAATATAAAATTTTGGATCTGTATTGGGTCCAAATATTTAGCATCTGAATAGGATATGAAATATCCAAACTCCATTTGAAAATTCCTTAAAAATACACATACTAAATTTCCTTTGCTGAAAAAATACACGAAGTTTTTAGGCTTCCCGAAAAATACACGAACTAATTTTGGTTGTCCATAAAATACATGAACTTTTTATTCAGAGTTAACGGCGTCTAACAGCGTCTTACTATTCTGTTAGTCACTGTTTACACCGTTAAAATCGAGGTGTGAAACCTTCAAAATTCAAAAGTTCGTGTATTTTATTGACAATCAAAATTAGTTTGTGTATTTTTTAGGAAGCCAAAAAAGTTCGTGTATTTTTTCAGCAAAAGAAATTCAGTCTGTGTATTTTTAAGGAATTTTCCCGGGTAGAAAAATAGGCAGGTCTCCTGCTTTTTGCAGTAAAAGACAAAAAAATTAATCCATAGACAGATTTCCTGCTTTTATTTTCTAAAACATAAAAAATAGTGAATGGCTTTTGTAGGACAGAAAAAAAGCAATATGCAGGACATCTGTCCTTCTCCTACCTCTCCATTCACACTCTAAAGTCCACATTTATTGTTTAGGAGGGCAAAATAAATGTCATAAATGTTGTAATGGAATGAATGAGGAACATAATTTGGGAGCGGCTATTGAGCCACGCTTAGGCTCATTTTTAGACAGTAGATAGCTACATCTCACACCCCAGCCAATTTTCTTTATTCAATTAATATTTATTGTATTTAACACTAGTACTGTTTATCTATTTATAGAAAATACTTTGTACATCTATCAATATATTAATCTATAAACCCAATTTGATGCTACTATAGATCGAACTAAGAAAGTAAAAGCTGATTAAATGCATTGAGAAATATACGGAATGCTTTTACGTTTTGAAACAATGATGACATAAGTTCACTAGTTAATTCATGATCCTATTATACTTTGATAAATCATGATAGCCACACTAAATGATAATCGGTGCCACTGTATGATCAATGAGATGTGTGTACCCGTACTTGTGTTTCTTTTTTGGTCATCATGTACCCGCACTTGTTATTAGATAAACTATAGAGTGTATTATGAACAACTTGATCCAACTTTAGTTTTGGGTGGTGTGATTACTATCACATGTGATTGGAGAGCTTTTGCTGGTTCCCTCTTTTAACTTTAGACTTAATAACATCCAAGAGTGACATTAACTAATCGAATAAATGTCTGATATAAAGCTGAGGTACACACGTTAATACAAGGTCGGTCCACAATTAACTAATCAGAAAACTTTCAGCCTAATGCGTGTATATTATTAATACTTGACTCAATAACTTTAAATTAACTAGGCTGGAGCTAGGCTAGACTCACTCCACAGATAGTGTTTCGAGCAGTGAACCATTTTGCAGTGAGTATATGTGTACATTAAAAACAAAATGAAGTAAGAATACCGGATGTAGACAAGTGAGGATTCATTTCTCATGTCTTTTGATAATTAATAAACTTTTAAAACAGAATCACAGCCATTGTAAAGCAGTTTTTTAGTTTGAATCTAATTGAACATTTCTTTTGAAAAAAAGATTTTGATTTTTTTTTTTTTTTTTTAACTCAACTTCAACTTTCATTCACCAACAAAAGAATACATAATTTCACCACATTAGCGGTTCGACCACATTTACATACTGAGTAGTCTAGTATCGCATGATTACATACTTCAACTTCCATCCATCAAAAAAGATTTTGATGGATGGATGCTGTTACAAGAATTAAGTTGTGTTGTTTTCTTGTTTGCATGGATCAGTTTGTATGTGGTGTTTCGTTTGTCGGTTGTCAGTATTTCCAGTTGCAATAATAAAGTAAATGGAAAGAAGCAGGCAACAGAGCATAGTAGTAGAGAATCAAAATAATAGATTGACTTGTCACAGTCAAATCAACCCTTTGCTGATTTTGAAACACTAAAAATCATTTACTCACAACGCCATTGACTACGTCTCTCTCTGTGTCTCCACTGTTCATCACTGACATCTCTAGTGTCACAATCTCTTTCAATTACAAATTGTAAAAAAAAAGTTAATTGGATAACTATAAAAAGTGTATACATAATAACGGTAAAAAAAAAGAATCCAGAGGTTTTTTGAAAACAAACAACACAAAAGTCTTAACTTGCGCAAGACGCAACAAGAGCATCGACACCAACATCGTGAAACAAGGACATTTTACTAATCGCTAGAGCTTCTCCGTACAAAGACGCCCTCGACGATCTCTCTATCCTAACCTCCACGAAGTCACCAACTTCAGGACTCCTCTTCAGATCACCATCTTTGTCTTTATCAAAAAGAGGCTTTCTAACAAACGAAACTCGATGTCCTTTATCTGTTTTCCCCATCAGTTCTGTCTCGGGAGCTCTCTTGTTCGGCCCTTCCACCAGAACTAACTGAACCGAACCCACCTGAGAGTCGTAACACGGACCTGTTGTCTCACGGAACGCTTGTATGAGTTCAGTTAAACGTCTCTGCTTCACTTCCTCGGGAACGTCGTCCGTGTAGTTCCTGTGAGCGTGCGTCTTCTCCCTCATGCTGTATGCAAACATATACGCCATGTCGTATCCAACTGCTCTCACTAGGCTAAGTGTTTCTTGGTGCTCTTCTTCGGTTTCTCCACAGAAGCCTGCCAATTCAGAATATTCACGGGTAACAATTTGGCTGAGTTTTGATAAAGGTAATGGTGACCAATACAATGTAAACAACAACTAGTGCTGGGCATTCGGGTTTCAGTTCAGGTAAGGTTAGTCGGGTTTCGGGTTGATAGGATCCGTTTAGGAACCGAACATTTTTCGGACAGGATTGGTTCGGATAATATTGGGTTCAGATTGGGTTTCTATCTTTTTTACAAAACCCAAAACATAACCGAATTATAAATGATTCGGGTTCAAAACCAAAAAAAACATTAAACCAAAAGAATATTTGGAAATTCACGTTTTTTAAATATTTATCGATTCATAAATTATATTTTATACATGATAGTTTTAAAATTATATAATCAATATTTTCATTATATTTAGGATATTCAAATACCGTATATTCGGTTCTTGGTATAGTTCTGGTTGGTTTCGGTTTCGGGGTTTAGAAAGATAGGAACCGTTATTTTCAGTCCGGTTTGGTTTCTGTTTTTTCGGTTCGGTTTCCGGTTTCCGATAAAATGCCCATGACTACCAACAACCTAGTTGAAAACATCTAAAAACATGACAAAAGAGTTCAAGCAATTTTTTTTTTTGAGTAAAGCTTACCGGTTATGAAATCGCTGGTTATAGCCACGTCAGGTATAATACTCCGAATCTTCTTAACAAGATCCAAGTAAGCTTCTCTGGTGTATCCTCTCTTCATCCTCTCAAGTATTCTACTATTACCAGACTGTGCAGGAAGATGGATGAGATTACAGATGTTATGCCTATCTCTCATCATATACAGCAGATCATCCGGGTAATCCTTAGGATGAGGAGAAGTAAACCTAAACCTCATCTCAGGAAACTCCAAAGAGAGTCTGTCCAAGAGATCAGCAAACCTCAAACCCATGTTTTTAACCTTACACCTGCTCGAGAACCCTTCACTGTACTCCCACTTACCCCCTCCCGAGGACTCAGGATCAGACGAGTCATCGTTGTAGCTGTTCACGTTCTGTCCTAAGAGAGTAACTTCTTTCACACCAGACTCCCACAGCTCCTTAACCTCGCGGACGATGGACTCCACGGGACGCGACCGCTCTCTCCCTCTCGTGAACGGAACAATGCAGAAAGCACACATGTTGTTGCATCCTCTCATGACCGATACAAAAGCCGTAATAGCGTTCTGTGAGATTCTCACTGGAGTTATGTCTGCGTAAGTTTCTTCGAGAGACAGAAGAGTGTTGATTCCCTTCTGTCCGTAGTCCACTTCTTCCAGTAACCTCGGGAGGTCTCTATAAGCATCAGGACCACACACCACATCAACCATTTTATCAGAGTCTAAGATCTTGTCCTTTAGCCTCTCGGCCATACATCCCAAGACGACGACTTTGGGAGGTTTGAGAGACTTCGCTCTCCCTTCGCGGACGTTGGCTTTCCACTCGCGTTTTAGGAACCAGAAGTAGTTGAGCCTCTGCCACACTCTCTGCTCCGCGTTGTCTCGGATAGCACAAGTGTTGATGAAGATGACTTCGGCGGCCTCGGGGTCGGTTACTACTTCTTTGTAGCCGGAGTTTTTCATGATGGAGAGGACTATCTCCATGTCGTTTATGTTCATCTGACATCCATATGTTTCGTGATAGATCCTACCTTTTGAGGATGATGAAATGTCTGAGTCTGGTGCGCAACTAAAAACAAGACAGAACCAGGAATGTATTAGTAAAGATTGGTGCGCAAACACATGGCTTCTGCAACTAAATTTGGAGCTTTAATCATCTAAAGTTCGACACTTCTAATGGTTAAACACCAATTCTTTCAAAAACAGAGCTTTAGTAATAGCATGTAAAGGTCCAGACTTTGAACACCCAACGAATACACAAACTTGCACAATCTATGGATTGATGGATCTCTAATAATCTAAAGTTGGAGACTTTATGGGTTCTTGATTGATCAATCAATGGCTGACACCACTTATTAGGTTATAAAGCAAACGAGATTCTTTGAAAAAAAAACAGAGCCTTAGGATGTAAAGGTGTAGACTTTGAATACCAACGAATACAAAACTTGCACAATCAATGGATTAGTGAGCAGTCACATGACTTCTGCAACTAAATTGGAACTCTAATCATCTAAAGTTCGAAACTTTCAATGGCGTGGTGTTCAAAAACAGAGCTTTAAGCTCCATAGAAGACTTACTCAGATTCGGTTTGTGGAGCAGTAAGGGAAGTTTGAGCTTTGGAGATGAATTGGTGGAGGCTCGGCCCATCGAACTTACCGGAACCGGCAGTTTGGGAAACAGAGAAACTTCTGGAAAGATCTAATGAGAACCCTTTCTTCCTCTTGATCGAATTCTGTGTGAGACGATAGCAGGGAGGCAGAAGAGCAGAAGGAAGAAGAAGAAGAAGCGTGGTTTAGTTTCGAGGAGAGGAATGCTAGAGCGAGAGTGCGTCGTGTAGAGGCTTTAAAGCAGAGAGAGCAGCCTTGAGGGTTGCTGAGAATTAAGGAAAGGGAAGACAGAGAAGAAGACGCCATTGGAGATGGATGGATGATGAAGCTCCTCCTCGAAGGAAGAACAACAACGGGAGGCTCTCAAGCTTTAGGGATTTTAGCAAGTCAATCTTCTCGGATGTTCACACTAAAACGCAGCGTTTCTTTATCCAGACTCGGGGGTAGTACGGACATTTCTGCAGAAGATAGGACATTCAATAAGATTTGGATGTGAATTCTAAGTAATCTCCGACCAAAACATAACTCAATGTCTTGTTCTGTTTCAGGTTTTTTGACTTTTTACATTTTGAATTTTTATCTTATTGGTTGAGCTTTATGTGTTTAGGCTTTGTGAATCGTTACGAGTCATAAGGTATTGAATACCAATCTTGTACCGCCGTATTCAATAAAAGGCAAGGTTTTTGAGCTTGATCAACCACCGGATGACGCAGCAGTATTTTGGATCATCATTCACCATCAGCTCAAGACATAAACCAAGCATCCTCGTTTTGGTGCATACGAGAGGTGCACACTTAGTCATAATTTACACTGAAGGGTATATAACAGAGGCGTCAGAAAGCAGGAGCTTCTGACAAGTATGACTTATCCTTACCTGTTGAAGAGATTTACAATATTGTCAACGACCGTCAAGGGAAATCAGGTAAGATATATTTGCAGGTTGCATTAATTTAAAATATTTGATGGACCTTAAGGGGATTCTACATCCATACAGAGTTCTTGCTCACTCTCCTTCTCACACTAAGGTATATGCTTTATGATTACGCACCGAAATTATTGAAAGCATCTAATCATCAGTCTCTGATGAATGCTCCTCCAACGTCAAAAGTGATGGGAATCTAATCATCTTTTTAGTTTTGGGAATCATTGACATTCTTTTTCTAGACGAATGCAAGGTTGTGATGAGTTGATTCTTCAAAGTGGAATATGAAGCAGCCAAGTTTGAGCAGAGCAGTATGATTGATGCAAAGGAACATCAAAGCAAGTGTTTGTTTAGAAAAAAAAGTTTAATTTTTAAACTCACTAAAGTGTATATGCTTTCGTTGTTGTTGTCACTATCTCTTAATATCTTAATTGTCACATAGATAAGAAAGAATCAAAACCTGTGGAGCTTACGTGTTGCAAAAGTCAAAGTTTGCAGTGTATTTAGACCCAAAAACTCGAAAGATAAGAATCTATCTTCACATATAATAGCAATTTCAAGATTCTCTCACATAATATCTTTCTATTCTTGGCAGTTTCGGTTTTAATGGACCTTGATATATGCCATAGATTTTCACATTTTGGTTAATTTTCACAAAGCCACATTTTGGTTCGCCATGGCCCCTAGTTTCTCTGGAGAAATGTATGTGGACATCTTCTGTTTCAAGATTGAAGCAAATGTATGCAACATCAAAGTTGTAATGACTAGTCAAATTTGATTTGCTTACACATTTTTTTTTTGAATGAATGTAAAATTTATTCAATCAAATCATGTTTTACATCAAAATAAATAAATCCAAAATAAATTAATAATCACAAGTGCCAAAAAGACAATGAAAGCAACCAAACACAGATTGGAGATCAACTTGTATCGGATGCATTACAATTTGGGGACAATAAAATGTAGACAAGTAAGCAAAATACATGGTAACATGGTATGAAGTTTAGGAAATACATACATTTTGGAATGTTATTGATTATATTCCAAAACTGATGTGATCATGATCGTAATCGCGAGAGTAGCAAAAGCGTGTAAAGATTCGGTTCTTTAGCACAAGTGGAAAGACATGATAAAACGGCGTCGGACTGATGACTGGACGTAGATACAACGCTTTGAACATAAGATGTAGATGATAAGACACTATAAAAATGCTCATGGATGAGGCTAAGGAGACATAAACTCACAATCTTCTTTCTCCCTCTTACACTCGTATAATCACAGTAATAAATTTTGAACACAAATGACATCTTCATCTGCATCAACTCGCAAGGTTGGTTCATTGCTTCTTTAGTTGTACCTAACAAGAAGCTTGTTGCTGTATCTCCTTTGGCTTGATCATCTCTATCTTTTTCTTAATTTTCTGCTAGGGGCTGACCAAAATAGCCACTAATAGACTACAGAAAGAGTTCATGGAGTGGCAGACTAATCCTCCTGCTGGTTTCAAGCACAGAGTCTCTGATAATCTCCAACGGTACATAATCATTCATACCCCTTTCTTCGTTCATATTCGAACAGCAATGATGTTAATCTTCGAAAATTTTGGTGTGAAAAGATGGATCATTGAAGTGAATGGAGCTCCAGGAACTCTATATGCCAATGAAACTTACCAACTTCAGGTGGAATTTCCTGAGCATTATCCTATGGAAGCTCCACAGGTTATCTTTCAGCATCCAGCTCCACTCCATCCTCATATTTACAGCAACGGTCACATTTGCTTGGGTAAGAAACAAACACAATGGACTCACGTGTGTTTTGCTCCTTATGTTTCAAAGTCTCTGGTAACAAGAGCTTGATCTTGATGATACAGATGTTTTGTATGATTCATGGTCGCCTGCGATGAGACTAAGTTCAATCTGTCTCAGCATTCTTTCAATGCTCTCAAGCTCATCCGTGAAGGTTTGTTGGGTGCTTATGTATTCTCTTTTTTTTTTTCAAAGGATATTTTTTGGGTATAGTTTTATTAAAGATACTTTCTGTTCACTTGCAGCAAAAGCCTAAAGACAACGACCATTACTTGAAAAACTGCAAAAATGGAAGGTCCCCTAAAGAAACTAGGTGGCGGTTCCACGATGATAAAGTATAACATCTCTTATGTGTGTCCTTTAATATGGTAATTATAAACCAAAATGTAATGATCTCAGGTTGAATTCTTGACCTGTTTCTATCTTCAAAACACAAGAGCATCTTCTTTTCCGCGTTCTAATCAATTTAAAGAGCTTATGCACGAAACTATAATTAAAGTTATGAAATAACATATTCATTATTAAGTGGAAGATATGGTCTGAACCTTCTGTTGAGAAGAGATCAGAGATCATCAACAACTACAGTTCACCAAGATCCCTACATAACATTGCACACAATCAAGAATTCGAGAAGTGCATATACCTAATGGTCATAAATACATCATCTCCACTTACATTTTTAAAGTTATGCAAAACATAGTTTTAAGTTTCAAAAGTGTTCTTATTTATTAGTGGAACTTCAATTTTAACTAGAAAAGTTGTATTCACGTTTTAATCCTTAATTAAAATAATTTTAGAACGGTTAGCTAGTTAGTTGAAAGTCTAATATTATTTTTTATTTGATTTTTTTTTAAAAAAAATTTTAATTGACTCAACTATTATATTTTTGTGCTGATAACTAATTATTTAACTGAAAATTATAAATTATTTTTAACAAAAAGTTTGTTAGAAACAATTAATTAACTAAGGTAATAGAATTTATATGATTATGTATCTCTTTTTTTGAAACACATATGATTATGTATCTTGTATGAAAAAGATTGTGATAAGAATTTTATGTTTACATCAATGAAACTATTAAGTTTTTTAGAGAACCAATTTATCCCATGGTTCGCTACCACATCTCATCTCTTTCAATATTTAAGAAGAAAAGAGACAATTGTATTAATTGAACTGTTCAATTAGATTGTTACTATTATAAAGACATTGTGCACAGAAAACACACAAAATGACTGAATTCTGATGACTTATTGGCATATATTATCTTTTGGTATTGGTGTGATAGCAAAATTTCATATTTTCCTTTTTCAAAGTAAATAATCCTTTTTAAGAGATAATTTATTCATCCCAAAATAGTATGTTTACATTTGTTAGATATTTAATGGATAAATTATATTCTCGCTTCCGACATTCTTGCTAATATCGAAAATCTTGAGGAGCTGAAGCTGTATAAGCTGAAGTTGGATAACCCGGAGAAGCTGAAACGAGAAAAAAAAAAGAAAAGAACGAAGTAATCTATCAAACATTTTTTTTTATTTTTTCCTTGATAAGGTTTATGTAATTGGAGTTTTTTTAGCATGACTTAACGCAGAATACTGGGATGATTTGTTAATAAAAATGATTTGAATATTTATGAGCAATACCGATCTTAATATTTTAGATGTTATAAACAGTGTAAATAGATTTTGGGCCAAATGGTTTATAATTTGTATTTTACATTATAATTTTGCTGAAGTAATAATGTTTAACTTGTTAGTTATTTAGTTTAAATTCTTATTAGAAACTTTTGCTCAAAAAAAAAAAAAATTCTTATTAGAAACTAAATCAAAATGCTTGTTTAATCTAGGACTCTATTTCATTTAGTTTTGTGTTTTGTGCATGCTGATAACTACTTTTTAGCTGAAAACTGGAATTATTTTGAAATATTTTATAATAAAAACTTCTTGATTTGAAATACTAACTCCCAAGTTTATCTTAGCAGAAAGTAAAAATAACACACCTTAAAACTTCAAAATAACAGAATGAAAAACAACAAACACCAAAGTAAAGCAAGTGCCACACATTTCTTCCCCTCAAAACATTTTACTCATAACCATGAACTCAAGAGTTTATCTTCCTGCAATCCTTTCTGATTTCACCACTTGAACCCGTCAAAGGAGAGATATTTCCCATCTTGATCATCGACTCGGCGAACTGCTCAAAAAACTCTCCTTGATCCTCTGCATACTTCTTGACAAGCTCTCTCGATTTATCATTGCTGCTGAACAGAACCTGGTCCGAGTTCAACAAACCCATGTTCTCTATCAAGTTCTTGAAATAGCTGTTGTCGAACTTTGCCGCGCTGACGATATCCAGCACCGAGAGAATCTGGTCCCCTCCAGATCTTGGACACTTCTGTCGCAAGTTAGCAGCAAAAGATTGTTCCAGTGTCATGTCTGGACGACCGTTTCCGGACTGATTGTACAGCCTCTGTCTGAAACTTGTGCATCTCGAGAATCCAATGGTGTGGCTCCCTGAGAAACAGTCAAGTAAGATAACAGGTTTCTTGCATGTAAAGCAACTGTGATAAAACAAAATGAAGCTTACCGGAGAGAGCGACAAGGTCAGTGACATCAAGTCCTTGACGATTAAACTTGCTGAGAATTGTCTGGAAAGTGTTGTTTGGTGCAGGGATGTTGTTGTTCGAACCACTCAAGCTTGCGCTTCTTGAATCTCTTCTTCCCAATGGGACCATCCAGCTTGGTCCACCAGTCTAAACCATAAACCAAACCAAATCAGCTGTTTTTTTCTTCAATTTTGTTTTTGCTCCGAACAAAAAACATTGTATAGAAAACTTACGAGAACAGAGGAGTCTCTAGCGGCTAGGGTTAGAATATCAGCACAAGAGACAGTTCCAGGACATTCTTTCTCAAGTTGAGCTTTGATCTGGTCAACTACTTCAAATCCACGAGCTGATTTGCTGTTAGGGTTGGAGCTTTTCTCACTCACTATTCTCCCACTGCTGTCTAGAAGCAAAGAGCCATCACAACCCTGCATTTCAAAGTTACCTTGCTCAGTACGTTATAAACAGAAAAAAAAAATGATAGGCGTAGAAGAAGTTAACTAAACCTGAACGAAGCAGTCGTGGAAATGAAGTCTCATCAAGGAAGCAGCCATACGTGTCTCTCTAGCAACAGCTTGAGCTACAACTGATCTCACGATCTCTCCGGCTTGAGGGCATGAATGTGCGTAGTAACCCGGGTTTAGTTTGCCTCCATAGCTGTTATCACAGAGACAAAGAGGGAGAACGCAAAGGAGAGAAAGAACAAAGAGGAAGCTACTGACTCTTGCCATTACGTTCAACAAGAAGATGAAGAGAGAAGAAGACTTTGTGCTGAGGAGGAGTGATATGAAGCAAGAGGGGAGGAAGAAGGTTATTTATAGGGAGAGACTTTGAACAAGAAGTGGAGTTGGTATTAAGCTTGATAGAGATTAAGATAATAATCAAGGAAATTGCAAGAAAAAAAAAGAATTGTAAAAAAAATTAGTGGCGAAAAGAAAGATTAAAAGAGACTAAAGTTTGTGTTTGGTACCCAACATTGTATGCTATGTTTGACTAATTCACCTCCTTTTTTGGTTTAGTTATTTATTTACAATTGGTTTGACTTCATTGGAGGGAAAAAGGCTAAGCAAAGTTTTGAGTTTTTTAATAATGAAATTGATCTTTATCCATATGTTAACGACTAGTACCCAATAATTTGAGAACTATACTCTTTCTTTCTTTCTTTCTTTCTTTCTTTCTATGATTAAATATTCGAATTTTAGACACACAAAAATGCTGGTCTATAACATAAAGAATGTAGGCCTTCGAGATTATAATCGCATGGACATAATTATACTTGACATAGACAACTAAAAATTAGCTAAAAATTTTCAAAATTTTGTCCAAATTTTTTAATTTTTTTTTTAAACTTCCAACGGTTAAAATAAAATGATAATAATTGTATTACATTGTTTATAACTTTTAAAATCTTAAGATCAATCTTGCTCTCATAAATGTTTTAATTCTTTCAGTTCAACCAAGGATTATTGAGTTTTGATTTCTTGGAAGTAACTAAGAGCCTAGTTTTACTGATTTAACTTTTTTGTAGAAGTAAAATAAAAAGCGAAGAAACCAAGTATGAACAGAATACTACTAATATAATGCCTAGATTTAACTAATCTGAAAGAATTGAAAAGAAATAAAATTTCCTTTTGCAAAAAAATACTTGGTTATGGATAACATGCTCACAGAGACAAAGTCCAAGACTTTAAAACGTAGTGAGAAAGAGAAGAGAGTAGGAAGAGATTCTAACTACTCTTTTGAAAATAGTAAAAGTTCTTCAAAGTTTCAAGCTTTGTTGACTTGTGAACACGCTCTTGTTCTTTGTAACCAAAGCAAACAAAGGATACTCTGTTTGTCGTTTTCTATCATAACACATGAATCTGCAGGTAAAAGCGATCTCATGGTGAAGCTTTCAACTTTCTTGACTCTTTCACAATTTTGTTTCCCCCTCATTCTAGAAACTAAACATGAAAGTAAGAAAAACAAAAAAAAAGTAAAACAAGAAAACCACTGTTCAACTGCATGCAATACCATTGGCTGAGACAGAACCTCTAGCAAAGGCAATTAGCAATTTAAATCGCACCATATGTTCTTTCACTTGGTCTCTGCGTTGGTGCTTGAGTAGAAGACATGGAAGAGCGGTCCCATGAGACTTCATTGGCAAAGGCATTGTTGATCTCTTCAGTTCTTGAGTAGCTTTGTCCACTTCCACTCACCTATTTACAAAGACCATAGCCATTAAGATTACATAGCTTTCTCCTTGATTCCTAATAAATGAATACTTTTAGTCCCATTTTTGGAATGCTTACAGTTTCAAGTAAGCCTGATAGAAGTGACATGCCTGGCAATGCATCAATCCCACGCTGTGCCCATATGAACATATCAGTCTTAGTGTGGGTATATATAGCGTGAAGAATTAGAGAATCAAGAATGGAAGCAGAGAGGTTGAAGGTTACCACGCGTTCTACTCTTGTTTTGTAGATAAATCCTCCACAGCATAAAAGTGTAAATGCAACGAGGGATCTGATCAGAAACAACAAACCAGAACACAATTAGCTGAAGCTAAATCTCCTGTTACAAAGCTTTTGTGGTTTTGAGAGAGAGTGATCGTCATACACGCAGGAAAAAACTCCAAATATAGCCCATCCTTTCTCTGATCCTCCTTCAGCACCTTGGTTGTATTCTGAAACCATTTAAGAAAAACAACAGAAAAGTTCAGCTAAAAGATAATGCCATGTAGATGATCAAGCCAAAGGGTGTAATAAGCTCACCACAGAGTTTTGTGAGGAAAAACTGAACTGGATCATAACCATCCACTGGGATGCTGACATTCACTTCATACGGAGTCTTACGAGATTTCTCACCTTTGAAAAAGAAAAGAGGTTGCAGAATTTGTAAAAAGCAAAAGGTCAAAGGCACAGTGAAAAGAGAAAGATAACAGAAGCTATTACAGTTCCAATCCAGCACTAAAGTTGAAGGAGATAACGTTGTTGGATGATTCCCAGTCAAGGAAGAACCAGATATCTTAACGTTAAGACCATTCTCCGGGGAAACCTTGATGATAGGCTTCCCTACCAATGTTGAGAGAGAAGCAATTGCAGTCATGTAGAGAGTAAGATGAGTCTGCTCTGTCTTGAAGCTGCGAGAATCAGGAACACTTCATATGGTAAATAAAGAGGACCTCAAACATGAACAGAACTAAGTTCTTGATTCTCTACCTAAATTCACGACGGGGCTTGTCGAATCCAAACTGTGTCATCCCATTATATATCTGCAGGTTAAATATACAGAACCGAATCCGTTTTTTGTTCAGTGCGAAAAAGAAAGCTGCTATCAGAAATTTTTGTGTTCGTTATGTTCTTACTAGTTCCCATGAGCGAGGATGCAAACCGACCGTGAATCCTTTAAAGACACGTGGGCCAGGTTTCTCACACGGAATAGCCAACTCGACAGTAACTCTGGACCGGTGGAGAAAAGAGCAGGAACATACATCCGTTGTAAAAAAAGTCATGTACGACGGTTCTTGTATAACAGAGATAAATAGTAGGCAGAGACATACCTGCAAGTTGAATCTTGAGTGACACTACATATGCATCCAAGTCCACCTGAAATAAGGAATTGAAAACTTAATAGATTTTGACAAGCATTTTTGTTTTTTGGAAAAAAAAGGAAGACGCAGACACACCTTTACAGCGTCCATCAACACAGTTCCCACAAATAATATTGACCTGAACAAACAAAAAATATAAACCAGACTCTTAAGAAAGGATCCAATTAATAAAAATTCAAGAATACAACTCCAGTGTAGTAGGTATGTAACCTGTGATGTACGTCCAAGTTTGTCGTAACTATGCTCACAATTCGTCAGGTCACCGTGGTAAAACCCCTACAAGTAGATCACAGAATAACATGAAAGAAACACTTAACAATTAAATATCTATGTTTCAGAGGAAACACACATTTATGCAACAGCTGGTTGTGATGCTCCAAAACTATGATGTCTTATCTCAAAACAGCAGAGTAAAGAATGACAAGATTCTCACTTGAACAAAATCAAAACTTCCAGAGCCAGAAACAAAGTAGCTCAACGGGTCAAACCTTCCAAAATCAACATAACCCTGCACACAACAACACAAAAAGATCATTAGAGGCTGAACAAAAAGGTTGGATGATATAGGAAAGTTACCGCCTGGCCTCTTGATTCAACATCCTTGCAAAATCTAACGACCAAATCGAACTCCTACATTATCATCAATAAAAGAGATTTAACTTAAATCAAACCTAAACTCCTCAAAAACTCTAAACAAGAGAATGAATATATTATATATATACACAACCTTGCCATCATATTCAAATGGTTGACCGATCCAGCTGCTCTGATCAACCAAGTTAAAGAAAACAGCTTCACAATACCACATTCAAAAATCAAACCTCTAATGCAGCAAAGCAACCTCCTTTACTCTTTAACTGATCCTAACCACAAAGCAGAAAGGATACAAAATCGACAAGACGACTTGAATTGTCGAGAGCGTAGCAGTTCGAATCCGGGACGGGTACAGATGCACCACACTCAAATAATCCAATTACAAAAGCTGCAAATTTGTTTTTTTTTTACCAAAAGATAATTATTTTCAAAAGCTCGTAACGAAATGGGAAAATCCGACGACGAGTTTTTACCGGTGATGAAGAGAAACTGAATGAAACTGTGTGGGCAGCACCTCAGTATCTGCATAGTTCAGCACCCGCTACAATCTTCGTCGTCTCCGGCAGATTCCGATTGGGATCACGACGGATAGTTATCGCTTTCAATTCATCGTCAAACCTTCTAGGTAGCTCAGAAGGTCTTTCTCTTACTTTGGGTGGTGAATCTAAATTAACCGATTTTAATGTTCGATCAAACCGATTTTTTCAGGACATGACCGACCGACTAAACAATCATTTCGGTTCATCACTCTACTGAATTCTTTTTGTTTTTTGTTTTTGGTTTTTAGATTTTAATTTTTGATTTTTGATTTCTGATTTTATCGTAGATTTTAGGTTTTGTTTTTAAAATTTAACAGCTGAAATTTTAAAATACATGTACTTATACATAAAGAATAATAATAAATTTAAAATTTAAAATAAAATTATAGGTATGAGATAGTAAAATAAAGAAGAAACCAATTTTCCTATATAAAACTAGAAAATTTCAACAACAATATATAGATTATTAATAAATTTAATTTTATATGTGTTATCTTATAGTTTATTATTAAAGAAAAAATGAACATCAGTTTATTATTAGGTAAAATATCATTTAAATATTGTAATAGTTTTAGTACAATTAACCTTAAGTATAAAATATAAAAACAAGAAATTCCTTACTTGATATGTGTTATAAATAAATTAATGCAGATTTTTTAAAGCACCAAAACTAAAAAAAAAAAAATTGGATTTGGATTTTGTTTATAAATTGATAGTTGGAAAAACTATTTCTCCTATGATTTTGGAAATCAATGTCTTCAACATTTGATTGGATGAAAAATATTTTTTAAGAAAAGAAAAACTAAAAACTACTAATAAAACTGCAAAAAATCAACTTCCAATTAGCGCATCATCATAAATTTTAATATAGTTTCTTTGGATAATCTTAAAAAACATAAAGCTTCTAATTACTTTACAAAATAAATGACACAAAAAGATGATACAAACTCATGAAAACATGTAGCAATCTATAAAGGTTATGATCAAATTTTATAAATCAGTGTATATATATGTTTCTATAATCCACATAATTTTTGAAATATATCAGCTTTTAAATGCACAAACTCTACACAAATCAATCTTCTAATGAACCTAAATAACCAATTCGGTTCATTCAAAAAGTTGATTTCAAAGAAGACTGAATATGCTTGTGATGATGTAAACATGAGTTTCAAAAACATGAATATGTGATGATGGAGAAAAAATGTATATCATGATGAATACACCATATTAAATGATACATTGATCATCTACTAAAAAGAAAACATCGTTGTAAAATTTATATAACTTGAATTCAACCAAAGACAAAACAATATCAGTTCTGAAAAATATGAAACAATTATCTATTGAAAACTAGATAATCAATATCTATATAAAATTTTTGAGAGCTGGATGATAGAAACATACCAAAATCGTAAATTAAAAAGACCTGAACGATTTTAGAATAGTCGTAGGCATATCAGGTTTGTAGTAACTAGTAGTAGTATGCACACTAAAACTACAATTAATATACATGTATTTGTAAGAAAGTATAATATACACAGAGAAATAACAAACCTATCTTTCTTGTTAAATTTCTTTAATAAAATATAAACAAGAAATTGATTTTACAATACATCGGTGTTGATGATTTAGACCCTTGAATACCAAAAATAAACCATTATCAATCAACAATTAATCCTCTACTTCTTCAAGACGGTTTATTCCTCATTCACCAGTAGTTGAACTGTACAGACAAGAAGCAAAACCCTAAGACCAGTTAAAAAAAACATGACATCATTTGATGCCTTGTTTCTCAAGTCAGAGCATAAATCAAAAACAAAACTTACCAGCTTCTTCTTCTTCTTCTTTTTCTCAATGTATGCCACGAGGTCTTCTTGACGACCAAGAGAATCATCCAAAGCCTTTATAGAAAAGATAGTAAGCATTAAGAAGTTGTAATATGTATATGTTAATGGTTCAAGATATGTATGTACCTTCTTGGTTGCAGCAAGCTCTTGCTCCAATATATTGGACCGGCTAATGGCGGCGTTAAGCATCTCTTCCTTTTCCGGAGGCATAGTTGTTGGCTGTGCACTCAAGACGGTCACTTTCTGCTCCAGCTCAGCCATTCTTTTCATGATGGCCATGAAGTCTTCTCCCGAGATCGCAGGCACCATCATTTTCTCTGACTGCATCGCACTCTTGTTCATTGACGCATCGTCACAGTACATAGGGCTCGAGTATAAGGTTGATTCGGTTAGTTTCCTTGGGACATTTTTGGTTACTCTGATCATGGTGACAACACCCATCACGAGGGCCATGACGCCTGTGAAAATTGGTGACCTCCCTCCGTCGGATGTAGCAGTGTTGCATGCTTCTTGGATGGCATATACTTCCTCTGCTCAGAAGAATACAGAAAGCGTTGAAGTCATATGTCCTAAAAAAATTTAAAAAGAAATGGGTGTACAAGAATCAACATACTCTTTGAGAGGGAAAACTTGTGAGCTTCTGGCATGTTCCAGGCTGGGTGAGCAGCAACAGGGACCTGAGTTATCAGAATATCAAGTCCACAACTGCTATTGGTTATTTTACTTAGAGATTGGTCATTCTTACAATGTCAGAGGAGGTGGAGGGCTGTGCTGAATCCTTTTCCTTTTCTTTTTCCTTTTCCTTTTCCTCTCCAGGAGCCTGCTCTGCTGTAGATTCACTTCCCTAAAAGATTATTGAACATAAGTTTAGGAAGGAGTGATGAAGATTGAAGAAAATGATACTATTCAAGAATATATATATATATATATGTAAGCTCAGAGTAAGCAAGACCTCAAAGATGGTCTCCTCAGCACCGTTTTCAGCTTGGGATCTCTTTGTGCATTTGTGATCACCATTCTTAACTCTCTGCAGGTAAAAATGCATAATATCATGTTAGAAGTAGAAATAGTAAGAACTCATCCAAAAAAAAGAAGATAATTAAGTAACTCACCTGCATGATCTCTGGATTGTTCCATGGGCCTTTGTCAGAGCGCATACATCCCCCACTTTCAGCACAAGTACATGTACCTCCAAGAAAGTCAGGGAGTTCACTGATACAAAATTGACATGAGATAGTCATGAGTCTTCAGTAGCATAGATTATCTTTGTATGAACATCTAAAAAGTTGCTGTTAATCTTCACCTTTCATCAATTATCTCAAGCAACTTGCTTTGGTACTTGTTGCCAAGAACCTGTTATTCAAATAAAAAGTTAAGTAATTAAACTATCTCCACTGAGAAAACGCTAACAAAAGAAAGGTTTTGAATACTTGCATTGATCTTTGCTGTAGTCTTGGGGTCAAGGAAGGACTTAACCGTGCTCCACAACATCCTGAATCCTGAACCAGCATTGATGATAAACATCCTATTCAAGCTCTGAACCAAACACACATTAAAAAATGTTTTAAATTTCTAACCTCATAGATAAAAAGAATAGTCGAGCATAGAAATAAATATAAATCTCACCTCGGGATAGTTGTTACCATCAACCGCCTGAAGACGAGTAACCAAGTCCCTAGCAGCCTTGTTGAAGTTTTTAAGTCCCTGTTATATGCTCAGAAGAAGAAAACAATTAATGAGAAATTTCTATGGTTAAAATTCATGATTAATAATAGGTCATACCACTCCTTGGACATCAAGAATAGTTGTGCTTTGATCAATCTGCTTCTTGGCAGCGATGGAGCAAGCTGGGAACTTAACGTTGAAAGTCCTCTCAAACTCCATAACATGGTAGTTAACATACCTATCCAAAGTCGTGACTTGCATCAACTTGGTGGAGTCCACTTGACCAAGCCTCTCGATATACACAGGTCTCCATCCTTGTCGACTCCATGGTGTCCTTGAGGGTAGTACTTCAACACCTCGTCGATCTCCTTGAACTCGAACTCCTCCATGACCGTGTCGGCGCCGAACTCTTTCCTCCAGCGAAGCATTTCGGTCCACATGAGTTTGGTCTTGTCGAGGTCGAATTTTCTGGCCTTCAAGAACCTCAGCATCATGTGGTAGTCGTCGTGTTTCTCGGGGAGAAGCTCGTCGAGGATGAGCGCTTGACGGAAGGCGTCCACTGATTTCAACTCCTCGGCGTCGTGCACGTCTTCGATCTCCACGGGGGTTACTTTGCTGCTTGACTTTCTCTTCATTGAGTACCTCAGGTTCTTTGAAGAGCTCCTCTTCTTGAAAGAGCCCATCCTTGGTTTCATTGCGGTTTCTGTTGAAAAAACAAACAACGTTACAGAACATTTCAAGAACAAGAAAGAAGACAACAACAACAGAAGAAGAACTAGCTTGTCTTGTCTTCTTACGTTGGATGGAAGACATGATAGATGGAATAGGCGGGAATGGGGCACGAGGGGAGGGGGAGGGGGAGGAACACTCTACGAGGAGTGTCTTTTTTTTTATTAAGTTTTTATATTCCTGCAAAAAAAAAAAATCAATTTACAAAAAAAAAAATCACATTCAAACCCTTGAAAAAGAGAATCTCATTACAAAGGGGAAAAAAAAAGATTTATTACCTCTGCAAAGAGGAAAATGAGAGGAAGGAGAAAGATAAAAAGGATATTAAAAAAAACTTGTCCGAAAATCTCTCCAGCGCCAATAACGTAGAGGAAAAGCTAGACCTCTCCTTCCCACCAAAACCATTCATTCTTCTTCCTTTTTTTAGGTCACAGTTTTTTTTTTCTTGTTACACAAGTTACGAGTTGTTATATATCATGATGCGCGTGGACAGACACATGTTAACATAGATGGAGCTCAGCTTTGTCATTAGTCTACAAAACTGAAAATTATTGATGAAATTATAAAATAATTTTCTGTCTGCAACAACTCTAAGCTACTTGATCATCAAGAAAGAGTATAAAGTAGGACAAAAGGTTGAAACCAAAAAAAGAAAAGAGAAAAAGATTAGGACTTTGAGTAGAAGCTCGTCTCTTCAGGGACTCTGATGCTTTAATAAGATCAGAATCTGAGTGTCCCGCTGAGACAAAGAGTTTGATCCCCACAGGTAACCGGCATTTATCAAGAAACGACTTCTTAGAGTTCACAACCAACAAGGAGTCTTCCTTCAGAGCCTGCATAGGGGGATCCTAGTCATGTCAACAAAACCAACAAGGACTATGTCGGTTCTTACAAAGAAGAAAGTGTTACGATCAGCCAGTCATCTTTAGTTGAACCACTCGAATTTCTCTAACTTTAAGAAGACGATAGGTGATTCAGGGTCGCTTGCTAGTGACATCCCCTTGATATCTGACAAACCTTTCCATAACAGAGCAATGTTCTGTTTCATCTCAACTGACAAATCATTGTTTTGATCGATGACATCAATGGCGGTGATAGCAGCACTCGCAAGGTACGGTGGAAAGAAGCAGAGAACACATATCCTGAACTGCTAAGTCTCTGTGTGCATTTGAGAGTCCCAAAAGAGTGTTCGTATCAGTACTTGTAACTACTAGTTCATCAACTCAATGTTCAGATAAGAAGAAGACGGCTTTAAAGAAGCTGTGTACACTTACGCAACAATGATATCGCCTCGTTTGCAGAAACAAGGAATGGTGCTGAACATCGTGGAAAGTCCATAAGAATAGAGGATCGTGTCAGGAGGAGTGCCCAAAAATTTCGAGATCCTTGTCTCGCAATCAAGGTGGACATCTAAGTCAAAGAGAGAAAGTATCAAACAGTAAGCATCCTTTTTTGAAGCAAAGGAAAAAAAAAAAATGAGCACTTGACTTCTTACCAATAGTGCCATATTGAATATGGAATAAACGCATGATGATTCCTTTTGAAGTTTACCAGTAACTTCTCGTGGCCAATGAGTCCAAAATAATTAGCTGACGCAAAATTCACAACGTCTTTTCCATCAACCGTTGTATGCGGGCCAGCAGCACTGTATGGATCATTTCTTTAAGCATAACAGACATTAGAGACAGAAGTAGTTTGTCCACCACCCAAAAAAACAATATTCATCAGAAAAGCCTAACCTTGGATTCGGACACCGAACAAGACAACTCTAGCTGAAGGAGCATCCAGAATCATTGTAAACCAGTTCAAAGAGGCCCTAAACATCTCCACAAGATTCTTATCCATGTCTTTTTTCTTCTAGAACTACTTTGCTCGACGGATCGAGCAAAGTGCAGCAGAAGAGTTCAACTTTAAGCAAAACCTACGTTACAATTTTCACAATTCAGATCATCAAACAACACAAAAGTCAGAACTTTACAAGCAAAACATCTATCATTGGATCACTACCTCCGCGCAAAGTTACCATTTTTTTCATTGTAAATAATGCAAATTACAGTGATCGAGAAGAAGAAGAATCGATCCGAGACCATAACAAGGGATGTTTGTTACCTGATCCCCCAATAGATTTGATAAAGGAGCAGAAGAGGAGTGCAGATGTAAAGATTGGCCTTCGAAATTTCTGACGCGGGAAGAAATAATGTTTTTTTTTTTTTAATATCAATTACAGTTTACAGAGATCAGTGTAAGAAAAGAAAAAACGAAGACGAGGAAGACGTCCACCCGGTGTGCCTGGATCACTCTGTCCTTGTACTTAAACATTTATGGCCCAGATGTGTCCGTAAACATATAGTGGGCTTTATAGTGGCCCAATACTACAACAGCTTACCCTTGGCCCGTTAAAAATACCATTCGGATCATTTAAAAGACAATAATGTAGGCAGACTTAGGTCAAATGCTTTTCTTTTCCTTTTTTGCTAAATGGTAAATATTATTAGTGAAAATGAAAATTTGGTTACAAAATTAATTGAAACCAAAATCTGCTTAAAATTGATTTGATCTTAGCGACCGCAACGATTTCCAGCGACGGAAAAAACGATTTCCGATGATAAGAGAACAAATCCAACCCAACTAAAACAAATATTACCAAAAATTATTTTTCCATCGCCGGAAATCGTCTTCACTCAAAATTATAGTTTAAATTTAGAGATTTTGAGTTTTTCATGTTTAATAACGAAGATAATTGATATAAAACTAATAAAAGTTGATTATAACTTAACGAAATTCAAAGAGATGATCGTACGAAATTCAAAGATTCACTGTGAGAGATATACCTCTCATTTTGATTAACTGAAAAACTCCACCCCAATCCCGCTGCTTTGATTTTTTGTTCCAAGCTGCATCTGATCGACATAGGATTGTTGTCTCCGGTGCTTGTCTTTGCGGGTTTGAGACTCGAGGTGGGGTTTCAGGTATTACTTGAGCCAACTTCCACTTTTTAGCATTGACAATAGCTTTAGTCATGACTTCTTGTGCTGTGAAATGGCGATGTTGAAAAGTTTTTAAAATTTCTTGCTGTCCAAATTGCAGATATCACCCAAAGGATCAAGGAACAGCCATATAGTCTAGTAGGTGGGAGTATCGTGGCCTTCAATGCCAACCACCAGCCCTCATTAAATGAATTAATGAGCAAAGGGTCAAAATCACTAGCTACAAGTAGCAATTCCCAAACCTTTTGTGCAAATGGACAGTAGAAAAATAAATGCAGAATTGATTCTGGTCCTTGGAAGTTAATGCAGTTAGCATTAGACAGTACTATATCTTGCTCTTAGGATCTCACCAACTGGGATTGCTTCATATTTTTATACTCCCTCCGTTTCCGAAAGTAAAATTTTTGAGATTTTACTTTTGTTTCACAAAGATAGATTTTCTATATCTTTAAAGTATTTTTATATACTTTTGAGAAACATTAATTGTAAAATATTTAAATTTATTAAATTTGATTGGTAGATAGTTATTGGAAATTGTATAGAACAATAAATAGTAAATTAAAATGTAAATATTTATTAAATTCTTCATAAAAACTCTAGAAAATCTTATTTTCAGAAACGGAAGGAGTATTAAACTAACATTTTTATTAGTGAATAACTTGTATGTCTTTTACAAGCACCAATTCCCTTATAATAATATACTAGATCTTGACCCGTGCGACTGCACGGGTATTAATTTTCAGTTTTAATTTTTATTTATTTATACTAAATAGTATATTTATAATATTTGATCGTTTTATATTGACTAAGCTAGGGATATGTATTTGGGTATCCACTCGAATTCGGTTAAAATTTATTCGGGTTTGAGATTTTCGAGTTTAAAGATTCTAGCTCTATTCGGGTATTTATAAACTTTGATTCCGGTTTGATTTAGATCTTTGCGGGTTTGATAACCTGTTTAAATTATTTTAAAATTTTCAATATTTATATATCTTTAAATATCTTTAAATCTAAAAAAATATAACATGTAAATTTGAGTAATGTAAGCTAAAGTATCTAGATTAAAAATTAAAATAAATTTAACTTGAATATTTGGATGAAGAATAAATATACATATATTTTAAATATTTTTGGTGTTTTGATTATTGTTTATCTACTTTAGATGTTTACTTTTGACTATTTTTTATATTTCAAATCAACTTAAAATAGCTTATATCTTGGATATTAACTCGAAAAATAGCTAACATATTGAAGTATATAAATATGATTTAAATACATTCGAATATCCGAAATATTTCGTTCGAATAAGGTTTAGTTATAGTTCTCTAGATACCAAAATGGTAAATCTGTTTGGATATTATCTAGTTCCGGTTCAAATTTGGTAATATTTTTTTCGTTCAGATTTGTTCAATGAAGAGTTGATATTATAATTTCCATGAATCGTTTGTCCATTAAACACATTAATCAAAGTGAAAAATGTATTTTTTTGAATTTGACATTGATTTAGTTGAAAAGTTAATGAAGTGTATTTAATTCAAATTTAATTTTAGAAAACATATTAATGTAAGTGGAAAATACAACATTAAAATATGAAGTATTATTTAATTGTGTATTTAATTCAAATTTAATTTTGGAAAACACATTAATCAAAGTGGAAAAGACAACATTAAAATATGAAATATTATTTAATATCAGTGGCATAGAAGTGTAAATAACACTTAAAACTAAGGGGCATTCTATATGTGTACTTCTCTTTTAATAATATAGATATAAACAATACTCTCACTATCATAGCAAAGAGCCAATAAACGACTTAGAAGAGAATGTATGTGACTTTACCAAATTCCAAAACTTTATGGTCTACTTTTGTCCACGCCTCCTATATCAACAAAGCTTTAAAGTTGGATTGGAGAGAACATCCAACTTTGGTGTAGGGACCAAGTTCAAAATCTGTCAAATGCTATCTAATTAGTCAAAAACCTATCTTGACATCTAATAAGAAAGCAACCAGGATTAACTTTAACCCAAAACAAGAACGAGAGAGATACATAAAAGATCATGGAAGTAACCATATGAACTTTTATAAACAGCTTTCAATCAATCCCTCTAGTGACACGCGTGCGTGCCCCTCAAAATACAAAGCCATATCTCTCTGTCTGACAAAGCATACTACACCCATGACTCAGCCAAGGATTCCACCACCACTAAAGTCATAAAAGTAATTAAAGCCTTAAGGTAAGGAGGATAGAGAGAGTACTAAAGCCTAAAGGTAAGGAAGGGGGTAAAGGGAAATGATGGTCACACACCTATCATCATCTATATATCTTCTCCCTCCTTAATCATATCATGTCCCAAAGTTTCCCATACTTTTCTATAATGTTTTGTAACATTACATTGCACTATCTTCATGATCTGTTCAACCATATTTCATACTATAATGCAGCATCTGAGAGATCATGGGATGATGAGAATCCCGAATAAATTCTCTTGATAATCACGATATCTTGAATGCCATAAAGAAATGGTAACAGAGTCCACCACTAATATCAATAATGTCAAGCATGGATAGCAATAACAGAGTAAAGAAAGTACAAACATTAACATGAAGACATCATGATGTAGTTGGAAACTTTCCGTTTTATTTTTTTGCTTATATATATTCTTTTTTCTTAATTTTTCTATTTTGGTCGCTTTGGACTACACCTAACATTTCTCCTTCTGAACTAAATTCACCCAACCAAAGAAAAAATGTTTTGAAATCTTTTTCTGAATCATGAACAATGATGAAAGAATCTAAACTCATAATTTTAAGTTTTTTTTCGTAATTTAAGTTTTTTAAAATAAAGAATGGAAAACCCAAAACGCAAAAAAAATAGCTGACCGGGATTCAAATTGGTTATGATAAGAAAATAGCTGTCCCAGTTCATTTATTAATTCTACTCCTAGTTTATATCGACCAAATGTGCATTTTTATTATTTACGGGTTCTATCTATTGTTAAATCCACATAATTTCCTCTCGAAAAGAAAAGGAAAAAAGTATAGATAATGGAAGATTGAGGTGACAGGCCAAAGATTAAAGCACATCTAAACACCAAAAGAACAAACCCTAACCCAAAACATAAGTGAGATTTTTAACATTTTTTGGTCACTGAAATGGATAAGAGGGATCTAGAAAGAGAGTTTCACATGACAGGGGGAGATGGGAAAACTAGTTATGCAAGAAACTCTACCTTCCAGGTTCTTGATATTTCAAATATCCTCATTTAGCTCATAATCTTACTTCTAACTACCCTTTTCTGTTGTTTTTAAATCTTTTCAGAAGAAAGCATCTGATCAAGCAAAACACATAACACTAGAGTCACTGCAAGAACTCTACAAGGAGACCAAACCCAAGAGCTTAGGAATAGCTGACTTGGGATGTTCTTCAGGACCAAACACTCTCTCCACCATTAGAGACATCATCAAAGCCGTAGAGTTTTCTCACAGCCAAGAGATCCCAAGCCAGCCCTTGCCGGAATTCAGCTTCTTCCTTAATGATCTCCCAGGAAATGACTTCAACGCCATATTCAAGTCCTTGCCTGACTTCCACATAGAGGTCAAGAGAGATGCCAAGAACGGTGGATGCCCTTCAATTTTCATTGCAGCATACCCTGGATCATTCTATGGAAGGCTCTTCCCTGAGAGTAACATCCACTTTATCCATGCCTCTTACAGCTTACACTGGCTTTCTAAGGTGGACATATATAAAAAAAAAAATGAGATTGAGGGATAGATACATATACTGAGTTGTTTCATTTTGTTTTTTTCTTTGCAGATTCCTCCAGCTTTGTATGATGATCAAGGCAAGTCCGTAAACAAAGGTTGTGTTAACATCTGCTCCTCGAGCCCTGAAGCTGTTTCCAAAGCTTACTACAGTCAGTTCAAGGAAGATTTCTCCATGTTCCTCCGGTTTAGATCAAAAGAGGTGGTTGCTTCAGGCAGAATGGTCCTGATAATGCTTGGAAGGGAAGGTCCGGATCACGTGGATAGAGGAAACTCTTTTTTCTGGGAACTTCTTGCTAGATCCATAGCTGATCTTGTTGCACAGGTACATGTATAAACATTTTTAGGTTAATTTTAATAAATATATATCTTTGATAATTTGGGGCCACACAAATTATGTATATAGCTTTTTATTATTTGAAGATAATGGGAACGGTTCATCTGGTTGTATCCAGAACCGGCCCTGCATGCATTTGTTGATTTCAAATAGATGGATCTTGATTTACAAAACATGTTGTTGTTTCCATTTAATTGTAGGGAGTAACTGAGGAAGAGAAGCTTGATTCTTACGAAATGCACTTCTATGCCCCGAGTGCTGCTGAGATAGAAAATGAAGTGAACAAAGAAGGGTCTTTTGAAATAGAGAAGTTAGAGATGTTAGAAGTTGACAAGGAGAAAGGCGACGAGGATGGTGTCAGTTATGGTAAGGCGGCCGCAAAGACGGTAAGAGCGGTTCAAGAGTCAATGCTTGCTCCACACTTTGGGGAAGACATTCTTGACAAGCTGTTTGATATATATGGTAGAATGGTCGACGAGGAGTTGGCTAAAGAAGACATAAGACCCATCACATTTGTTGTTGTCCTGAAAAGGAAACCTTGAAACATTGAAATAAAACTTCTATATGTGTATCAAATGTTGGATATATGATAATAAAACCAGAAAAATCAATTAAACAGAAGGAACATTATTGTTCATTGTCACTTGTTGTAGCATTTACAATGTTTAGGATCAATCAAACCGCAACTAATTTTCTGCTAATGAAAAATGGAGTAATGTTATATATGTATACAATAAACATATTTATGTTATAATTATAAATTAGTTAGAAAGCGTATACAAGAAAAGTCTCCCTTAAGCTCCACGTAACCAAACGGGGACTCACTATTCAGACTAGACATGCATCTACAGTCAAACCAAAACTATTTGTCTTTCACATTTTAACTCGTCTAAAATTCGTTTATCATATTCAAATCAAGTTATGCTCAAACCATATAATCTTGTGTTCAACACTTGTATTCTTATAAACAAAATTAATGAATCGATATTATAATATACAATAATACAAATATTATTACAAAATTAAAGGACATGAACTCTCATTTGAATAAAAAAAACTTGGAAAGCTTTTCCTGATTTTTCATTTTCCATAAACTCGATCTACTTGTAATAAATAATAGGTGCATTAGTTCTCGCATCCCACGTACCACCTTCTTTCAGATACTCAAGATACCTAGAAAACTCAGGCTTCCTTGTCGTCGACGGCTTCTTCTTCTTGCCGTATAAGAAACTAAAGATAGGGTGGCTAAATTTGCTTGGTGGTTTGACTTTCTTGGATTTTTGGCGAGGAAGCTCCTCGAGAATGGTTGGAACACCACCAGCACCAAGCTTGATAGATGGAGCATAGTAAGGAACACTCGTCGATCTCTTTAGCTTTGCTCCGAGTAAACTGAAAGTTGAATCATCACTTACTCGCTCGTAGCCTCCACGACGGCTTCTTGTCCTTGTGCTAAAGCTTCTTAGCATTTCCATCTTTTGATTTCTTTATAACCGTAAAATAAACAAGTTATGATGTATAGAGAAAAAGTGAAGAAATGATTTTGTCGTTTCTTGTTGTTGGTATTGTAATGAGGAAGAGTTTCGTCAGTGTGTTGTTATATATGGAGAAATGAGATTTTATGGTTGTATCTTATTTAACTCGGATGTAGTAGACATGGTCACTGGTCAGAGTTTGGCTGCCAATGTGAAAAGTCCAAGAATTTTTATGTTTTTTTATTCTATATAATAATAGAAATTAAGTGATGAGAGGGATGGATTCGTCGAGCTTCTTTGACTTTTCAAATCTACTCTGTCGCAATTGTTGACCTCATCCTCAACAAGGAACTTCCACGAGACTCGGTTTATATTTTACATTAGCATCTAAATGGATCAAATAAACGAATAACATGTTTTCATTGTTCAAATCGGGTCAAATAAATGAATTAACGGTTGTTGACAAAAAAAAATGAATTAACGGTTTTTTTTAACATTGAATTAACGTTTTGTTGAAAAAATCAACTGCACATCTAATGATTCTAGAAAACATGTTTCTCAAAAATATATGATGTTATTCACCAGCAAAGAAAAAAAGAGACTTTTATTTGTCTTCTAGTCATTTCATAAAATACTTTTTAGTTTCTCTATATTTTGTTGAGAATTGAGATTTATATTTAAAGAAAATTACTTGGGTGTTTTAAAAAATAAAAATTACCTGGAGACAACACATTTATTAGACTTAATTAGACATGTTTACTCTGGATGTCACATTTTTTTGGTTTCATGGATAATGTGTATTTTTTAAATCCACAGCATATGCATAAAAATATATTTTAAGAACAGCACAAACAAGTTTAGTGTGGTACTTATTTCGATGAATACATTGAAAGGGCCATGCATCAAAAGATTGTAGCTGGCTAGCTGCTGCTTTAGAGAATTAGAGCATAAGAGCTGTTTTGAATAGGATTCGGGAGTATATTTCTGTCTCTCTTTTGATGTCATAAGCACCAGCTTGGTACATAAACTGGAATTGCCAAAAGCTAGGAAGAGATTCACTATTCAAACTTCCTCGTGAAACAACACCGCTTAGATTGGACATCCCTCTATAGTCAAACCAGTACTGTCTGACCTTGCCAAGGTCACCTTGGACTTATTATTTACATCTAATGTTTGCTTTGAAACTTTTGATCATGTCCGAATAGAAAATGCTCCAAAACATACAACTTTGTTGCCACCACTTGTATTCTTATAAATCAAATTAATGAATTGACGATTGTAATTATATACAAATATCATCACAAACTATTAAAAATATTAAAGAAAAAACATTTGAATGAAACAAAAACTTGAAAAGCTTTTCTTGATTGACATTTTCCATAACTTCATCATCTCTACTTGTAATAAATAACAGGAGCATTAGTTCTCGCATCCCACATACCACCCTCTTTCAGATACTCAAGATACCTAGAAAACTCAGGCTTCCTTGTCGTCGACGGCTTCTTATTCTTCTTTCCGTATAAGAAGCTAAAGATAGGGTGGCTAAATTTGCTTGGTGGTTTGACTTTCTTGGATTTCTGACGAGGAAGCTCCTCGAGAATGGTCGGAACACCACCAGCACCAAGCTTGATAGATGGAGCGTAGTAAGGAACACTCGATGATCTCCTTAGCTTTGTTCCCAGTAAACTGAAAGTTGAATCATCGCTTACTCGCTCGTAGCCTCCACGGCGGCTTCTTATCCTCGTGCTAAAGCTTCTTAGCATTTGCATCTTTTAATTACTTTTTTAAATGTAGAGTAGAGAAGTATAAGATGATGATTATGTTGTTGTTTGCTTCTTGTTGTTTGTAATGAGAGAGCTTCATCAATGTTTATATATAAAGATGGGTTGGTCGAAGCTTCTTTGACTTTTCAAGTCCATTATTCCAAAACAATCCCTGACTTCATCATCAAGGAACTTCCACGAGACTTGGTTTGTGTATTACAATAGGTCAAATAAACGAATTAACACGTTTTCATTGCTCAAAGCTTCGGTCAGATTAAAATGAATAATTGTTTTGTTAAGAAGCACGACTTTTTACAAATTTTCATATAGAAAAAAAAAATCAACCCTTCTGAGAATATAACACAGGGCCTCTCTCTCTCTCTCTCTCTCTCTCTCTCTCTCTCTCTCTCTCTCTACCTTTCTTCTGAGTTGAATCTGTTCCAAGCTTCCTGGAAAATTTAGAAAACATTAAACAGACATATTTTCTAAATTTCAAGATATTATTGTGTTTAACAAAACATAAGGTATGATGATGTGTTTACCTTGAGAAGATCAAAGACCTTCTCGCAGATATATTTCTGGTGAATGTTTGCACCTCGTTGCTGCAACTTGTCTGGATGAACACAAAGCGTTGCTTTCCTGTAAGCTCGTTTCACAGCTGCTGATGTTATGACTTCTGTTAACGGTAATGGTTGCCAACCGCTTTCAGAACCTAGGATCTGTTTTCAATTACAAAGACTTTAGTAAATCTACTGTTTTAAACCTTTGAATCTCTCTCAGAGTTGTTCATTAGGAAAACATACGTATTGTAGTGTTGAGAGTAATGCTCTTATGTTTCCTTCTTTCCCACTTGACCATCTCTTTACTTCCGCGTCTAAGGTTTCAGCAATCCTCTGTTAAGGATCAAAGAAACAAAATGAGATTACTGAAAGCTTTTATTTGAAGTTGAAGAAAAGAGTTTTTTTTTTTGGTTTGGTGGTTCATACAACTCTCTCTGCTTGTTCTCTCTGAGCCACGAGATCACGCATGTTCTTCTCTGCTAAAGCTTTAGCCTGTGAAAGAATAACATTATAACCAATGGTGGTAAAATCACACTATTATTACTCGAGTATAGGGTAATTAAAATAGCGTTAATTACCACACGATCAGCTGTTCTTCGATGCCTTTCTAGTCTCGATGTATACCTTTGAGGTGATTCACCATCAGCACCTTTAACCATACAAAAGAAAAGAAACCTTGAGGATGGATACAAAAACAATAACAAGTAGAGAGAGAGGAGAGAGAGTTATTTGTTGTTACCAGGAGAGTTTTGATATCTTGAAGCACCAAATGAGGCTGAGTTCTGAAACTGCTTCTCGGAAACTGATCTTTCCATCCGCTCGCCAAACAAACCTGAACTCTGAAACTGCTTATCAGAAACTGATCTTTCCATTCGATCTCTCGCCTCAAAAGCAGCTTTTTCAGCTGCGCGTTCACGAGCTTCGGCGGTTGCTCTCTCCACTGCTGCGCGTTCTGCTCTGAGCCTAGCCTCCGTTGACGCCTTATTATCAGGGAAAGACCTCTCTCTGGCCTCAGCGCATGCTTTCTCCAATCTCTCACGCGCATCAGCCAAGGCTCTCTGATCAAAAGCCATTCGGTCCTTCTCCCTTTCTCTTTCCCTCTCCCTCTCTTCCTCTATCTTTCTTAGATGCTCCATTTTTGAGTCTAGTTCTCGCTTTAGTCTCTCTGCTTCTTTCTCACGTTGTTGCATGAATACTCGAGATGGCAGTGGTCTTTCTGATTTTGCATCTTCATGGTTTCTGATACCAGAGGATGTTTTGTTAGTAGACTTGCTTTCCTCTTGACTCCTTTGATCACCGCCAACACTTGCATTTTTTACTTTCTCGTCTTCTGATCTTTCTTCAACTGTTTTGCTCGTCTGTTTGAGCTTTCCTTCTTGGACATTGTCAGTAGCAGAAGCGGACTCCTCACTAGATTCTCCATTTAGCTTCCCAGATTCATCATCCAGCTCATCAGTTCCTTCTTTTTGGCTTGCATCTTTTAAATTCTTTTCAAACACCTTCCAGGGACAGGCTTCTTCTTCGGACACAGAAACTCTCTGGCTTGGTCCTTCTTCTTCCACTGGTACCTTGTTCACTGGTTCGAGGTTGTCTACTCTCTCATCCTCTTCTGCAGAGTCGCTTAGATTCTCTTTCGACCATTGCTCTCCATTAGCCTCATTGGTGGTTTCACACGTTTTCTCCATTTCACAGGTGTCTCCTTGTTCCTCGTGTCTCTCTTTTTCTTGGCGCTCTTGATTTTCTCTCTGTGTTCTTTCTCTTTCCTTGGCCTCTTGCAGCCTCATCTCTTCTTGTTCAAGCTCCTCTTTCAGTCTTCTCTCAGTCTCCGCCCTCTCAAAAGCTTCTATCAGTCTTTTTTCTTTCTCTTCTAGCTCAATAGCTTCCTTCAGCTTCTTCTCATTCTCCTCTTTCAACCTCCTTTCTTTCTCCTTCTGCTCAATAGCCTCTTTGGCTCTCCTCTCATTCTCTGCCTGCTCAAGAGCCTCTCTGGCTCTCCTCTCATATGCTTCCCTCTCTTTAATTTGTCTTTCCTTCTCTTCTTGTTCAAGAGTTTCTTTCATCCTTCGCTCCACCTCTGCCTTCTCATGAGCCTCTTTTATTCTTCTCCGTTCGTTTTCTTCTTTTTCACGTGCTTCTTTCATTTTCCTTTCATTCTCTTCCTTCTCACGGGCCTCTCTCATTCTACGGTTCTTTTCTTCCTTTTCAAAAGCTTCTTTTAGCCTCCTTTCATACTCTTCTTGTTCTTTCCTTCTCCTCTCTTCTTCTGCCTTTTCGCGAGCCTCTCTCTTTCTCCTCTCTTCTTCTTCCTTTTCAAAGGCTTCTTTTAGCCTTCTTTCATATTCTTCTTGTTCTTTCCTTTTCCTTTCTTCTTCTGCCTTTTCGCGAGCCGCCTCTGCCGCTCTCCGTTCGTTCTCTTCTTTAAGCTTTTTGACCTTCTCTTCTTGCTCCAAAGCTGCTCTTAGTCTTTTCTCATTTTCTGCCTTCTCAAAAGCTTCTTTTTCTTTCTTGACAGTTTCTTCCTTTACACGAGCCTCTTTAGAGTTGGTTTCCTCCTCCATCCGCCTCAAAGCCTCCTCCAGTTTTGTCTCACTCTCGTCCATCTCGCCACGTGTTCCCACGGAAACCTCTAGCGTGCTTTCATTATCTGATAGACCAAGAGCCTCCCTGAGTTTTCTCGCATTTTGTTCCCAATCAAACACACAATCCTGATTCTTTCCAGCTGCTTTTCGGTCTGGTCTTCTATCTGATTGTTGATCTTTCTTTGCAAGTTTTTCTTCTGGCCTGAGCAGGTTTCTGTGTTTCACTATTCCCCCACGATCAGATAAGTTGTTGCCTATCTCAAATTGCAGCTCAACATCTCTCAACTTCTCATTCTTTGTCTCTTCAGGAGCTTTTTCCGCAGCAAGTCTGTCCTCACGTCTCTTATGCCCTGATCCTACCTTCCTCGTTCGAGGGTGTTTTGGCAACTCCTTACCACCTTTTGCTCTGATACGTTGTTGTTTCTCCTTATCGAAAAACCCGGCACTAAGAGGGAAAGGAGCATCTTCTCCACCACTGTTCTCATCAGCATTTCTAGGCTGCTCTGTTCTCACCAGTTCAACAAACTGTGTAGCCTCTTCCCATTCCTCGTTTCCGTCAGAGTTCACAGACCCTTGAGAAGACAGAGGCTTACTTCCATGCTCATCCCTCGGAGGTTTCCTAGTAGCTGCATGACTCGATTTCCTTTCAAACAGCTCTTTTGCACTTTTAAGTTTTGCCTCAGCTTTAACCATAGCGTCTCTCACAGCAGCTGAACTCGCATCAACCTCCACATCAAAGAACCGTGGAGAACCGCCTTCAGTAGACCCTTCGGATCCTGTAGTTCTAGAATTAGAACCCGACCTTTTAAAATCGCTTTTCAACACAGGAGGTGGTCTAGAAGGAGGTGGTATTCCAGTAGGATGAGTCTTCAACCCAATCTCAGAAACAGTCACAAAAGGTTCACTAGGATAATACTTTTGATGGCCACCATTCTTGTCTTCAAAGGCAACAGAAGAAGAGGGACCCGTCTCTTTCGCTCTCCCACTTGCACCAACCATTTCATCAACCGCAACAGTATAACCAACATCAGGAGCGGCTACACGTAACACACCACTTGAGATGTTTGTCTCGTTCACCTGACCAGCTTTGTGATAAAAGATGTTGAACTCCGTACATCCATCAATCGAATCATACGAATCTCTTCCGTTAGAAAAGGAAGGACTTTTCCCTGACACCGACTCTACTTCTTCTTCTTCTTCTTCAGGAGTCCTACAAACAAACAAAAAACAGAACCGATCTCGTAAGAAAGGACGAGACTTCTTTTTTTTTTTTGCTAAAATTTGGGAAAGGAGTAAACTTTCGAACTCAGAGAAAGCTAAAGGCTAATGGGTCAGGTCTATAAATGATATACCAAGCATCGTCGGAGGAATCTCCGTCAGCCACCGTGGAACTCCGCCGCTGCTGAACAAAGAGCTCCTCGTACGACGGAGCGAAATCGAGATCGTTGAAGCCTCCGAAGACCTCGCGGTAGTCGAAGCTCTCTCTCCGGACGTCAAAGCAGACGCCTTTACCGTCGACGAGGGGGAGATCGAGGACCGGAATCGAGGAGACGGCGGCGCGTGAGGAGCCGTTGAAACCGGAGAAGATCTCGCAGTAGTCTTCGAGGCGAGGGGATAAGGACGGGGCTCCGAACCTGGGAGGGCCGCCGAAAACGTCGTCGTATGTCGTGGCGGCGTTCGCCGTTTTGGCGGAGGTGAAACCGCCGTTAACGTTGTTGGTGTGAGGATGTTTCTTAGTGGAGGCGGAGGAGGACCTGTTTGGGTTGTTACGAGAGTGGGGGAGATGATGATTGTCCATGAGAATCAGTGAGTAACAAAACAGAGTCTCTAGAGCTTCGCGAGAATGCTTTCTTCAACCTCTTGCAGGCGCGCGCTCTCTTGAGAGTCTAAAACACAAGTCAAGAAGGGGAGAGAGAGAGGTGGACGAGAAAAGCGAAAATGTTAAAAACAAAAAGTGATGTGTCTCAAAAAGATGCGACGAAATGACGAAAAAGGGTCTCTTCTTCTGCTTTAATTTGAAATCTATTTCGAATATTTCTTTCTTTTTAACTAAAGTTTGTACTACATAAATCACATTTCTATATTTGCTTGTTTAATTTTTTTTTTTTTTTTTGAAAATTTTGATAGCACGAATATTGTTTGTTTTATTTTTTTGTCAATTTACTGAAATTTCTTTTTGATGATATTTTCAAAAAATAAATCTTGAAAAGAAAATAGAGTTTTTTTTTGTCTGTTCAATAATTAGTGGTTAGAAGAAAATTATTAGAGCATCATTATTGATAGATATTTTAATACAGATTAATTTTTTGAGACAAATAAAACTATTTATATATTGACACATATTAAAAGAGTTTTTCCATTTTTATTTTTTTTAAAACATTTTCTGCATTTTTAACCTCTTTCCTCGTTTTATTATCATATTTATGAAAATCTGGATGAAAAATAGATGAGACATCCGTTCTTGTTGATGATGCTTTTAAATAATGTTAAAACATTGACAAAAAAAAATGTTAAAACAAAAATACTGAAAACAGTCGTGCTGCTGCAATCGTAACGGCCGGCACGGCAACGACTTATTAAATAACGAATTAAGTATTTTTTTGACAGAACTTTAAAATAAGAATTATTTGAAACTTTAATAATTAGTATTAATGATGAAACCGATAAAAGCGCGTCAGGTGAAACGCGCGAACCGAAAGGCAAAAGGGTAAAATTGGAAATACAGACTGCTCGTTGTTGTCACTTCTTCTTCTCCAGTGGGACCGACCGACCGTCGCAGCACACTATATTTTTCATCTTTTTTGCATGTAACAATGTTTGCATATATCCTTCTTCTTAATAATAGAGCAAGGATTAGAAATTGAATTACAGATCGCAGAAATCTCATTGTTTTTATGTGTATGAGAACCTTGGATTATCCGGACTAGACTATTCATCTGTATTTATAAAGTGTCGTTTTTTGCAAGGCTATATAAAATAAAGACAAAAACGTAAAGAATAATAAAAAGAGAATAATAAATGAACTAGTAAATTGGGTTCCCAAGAGGGAAACAAATGTGGTGAAAGTGGTAAGAAGAAGAAACGGTAGGGTTGCGCCTGCCAACGTCTGAATAACATGTGTAACGCACTTGTGTTATTAATTTAGTAACACTATTCTTTGTAATTCTTATGACGTATTAGCAAACCGTTTTCATTGCGTTAACGAGTAGGAGGACTAGGCTACAAGCCTACAACTTTCATTTGCGCCGGTAATATATAGCTATGCATTTGGTAGTAGTTTTTAACCATTAGAAAAAAACTCGCCAATGGTTTCTTGAGTTGTGACATATTTTAATCTAGAAAATTAAAGCTATATTCATACTCAAAACACTAGTGAATCACTGGTAATCAGTGGAGGAGCCAGCCCAATCTTTTAGGTGGGTCAAATTGATAATTAATTAAATTGCATGGGTCAATACACCCTAAGTTTGTAGCATTTTCTTAATTTTTAATAAAAAGTACATGTAAAATTTGTTAATCAACAAAATTCACCAGGGTCATTTGACCACCCTCTTCATTACCTACCTCCGCCACTGCTGGTAATTCGTAAAACTGTTCTGACAAATGCAGTAGTAGTCTGAAAAATGACTGTTGGTGTGGTAGTTTTCTCGGGATTTTAGCATAAAATAGTGCCACTTGAAGTAGTTATAAACATAAAATAGATTAGGCGAGTAATGTCAAGAATAAGACAGCCTACCGTCCCTCCAGATCATATAGAGGCGCTCTTACTTGTATTCTTCTCACGATCATATATAGTCTCTTGCAAATAGAAATTCATAATTTCATTACACCACATCTCTAATAATTAAGTGCGACGCAATTATATGGTACCTATACAATATTTTTAGACTTATTCTTAGGTTCACCCCCTAAGGTAAACCTTTAGGTTCACCAACCAATAGGATTTAAGTATTTCTTATTTAATATTTAAAAAAAAAAGAAACAAAATCTTGTTAAATTATATTATGTTTTTAAAATAAATAGCTAAAAATAAACAAAATAGTAATAATTGAAAAAAAAAGATTTTTTTAATTTTTAAAACTATGATTCATCCAACGGTTTAGTGTTTACCCAAGGGTTTAGGGTTTCTCAAGGGTTTAGGGTTTAGTATTTAGGGTTTAGGGTTTAGTATTTTGGGTTTAGAGTTTTTATTAAAAAAAATTTTTGCAACTACAACTATTTTTATTTATTTTTAGCTATTTATTTGAAAACATAATATAATTTAACAATATTTTATTTACTTTTTTAAAAAATATTAAATATAAAATACTTGAATCCTATTGGTTGGTGAATCTAAAGGTTCACCCTAGGGGGTGAACCCAAGAATAACTCATATTTTTATACACACATATATTCATTACACGATTTATGACCCTAATAAATTAGAATCCATACCTATTCAATCACTAGCGTAACGTTTTGGTGTTCACGCTCGATAACGAGATTTTTTTCGTGGCATGCATGATTTCATTTGATCCATTATTAAATGAATTCTATCTTTGGTTGACAACTCATATGATTATTAATTTATTACTCGTCGTTGGCACGTTGCCCTCTTCCAATCAATATCGATGTTTATTTATTGTCTTTAAATGTATCATTATCTAACAAGGCTTTATAATATTGATTTTGACGATAGTACCGTTTTTCTTTGATTTTGACGATAATCCACTATTTGGATAAAAGTTTTTTAAACACTTTACAGCTTTCAATAATTATAAACATTTTTCATAATCGACTTTGCTATATTTATTGATTTGTAATAAAGCAAATTTATAGACTATAATTTTTTAATCAGATGGTCTAGTTAAAAAGAAAGCTTTTATATAACGATTTATTTTCTTCATAAATTTTGGTAGTTGGCTTTTTCCATGTTGAGTTATGCAGCATCAGTTAATGTGGATGATGACTAGTGATCAGTTAATATATTTATTTTGTGAATTATGATACTAGTGAATATTAATTACATTACTGCTGTTACGACAAAACGAATTCAAAAACATAAAACCAGTAGTTAATAACACCGAACAACTTTTTGACAAATGAAACAAGATTACTCAACGTTCCGATTTTATATAGTTTAAAATTGTCGGATCAGCGAGTTTGTAAGGTTTTCAAATTGTTTTTGGTACGTAGTCTTCTCCGTTGATAGTCATCTCTGTCTTCTCTTTTAGTTTTGCAATTTTTTTCTTTGTTTTAATGTTTAGAGACTAATTCAAAAAACAAAGATTAGTTTTCTTAATGTTTTTTTTATTCAGTTCTTATTCAGCCTATACTTAACTGCATTCGAATCCAATTAATCGGGTTGATTTGTATTTCAATACTAGCATGTTAAATGCAAAGGTAAACGTGTGCGCGTGTACGCCTTCTTTCTTATGATTCGTGTCTTGTAATAAAGCATGCATGAATCCTCTGCAATATAGAAAAATAGTTGCAAGATAAAACTACATGTTAGTTATAAACCTTATTAAAAAACTGTAAGATAAATCTTATCTTAAATGTCTGTACAAGTTCAAAATTAAAACGTAAACGAAAACGTGCTTAACCATTATGGTCCGAACATAATGATGAAGGTGATAATAACTGATAACCATGCTTGCCCTACTTACAAGATTCACTTATTCATACCGGCACAATCTCATGATCGGTGTATTTGATTAAGTATAAACCTTCACAGTTAAAACTAACTCCGATTTTCTAGATCATAAACATATTTATGGTGTACTTAAAATTATTGTATCATATTAATCACTAGTATAAATAAATGGGTTTTTTTTTTTTGATAATCCAGTATCCGACCACTAAGCGTGATCGACTAGCCCACCGGGCCTAAGCCCATGCCATTACAGGATTTTTAAGCCTCCACTTAAGGGCCCTGGTTACGCGAAGTGGTCTGGAAGGCGTAGCCAACGCGGATCGAACCCAGGGCGGGCACTCCAGCCGGAGTTCCTTTACCACTAGGCCAACACGCGTTGGTTATAAATAAATGGGTTCAATAGAGATAATCATATGGTTACATGATTACATCGATCTAGTTTGTCTAGCCAACTAAATATCTCGAATGTTTAACTGTTATCCAACTATTTTAACTATATTTTCATTTGATTAATATATATCATGCTTAAACTATAGATGAAATTGGATATTTTCTCAAGTATGCTTCGTTTCTGCGATAGAATAATATAATACGTATATCTATCTTGACCAACAAGCTGAGGTTTAAATGTATCATTGAGAAAATAGTATTAAATTTTAACTTAAGATACACGCATATATTTGTCTCTGGTCGTGTTCGATATGATTATAAGTATATAAATGTGTATTATAACATTGTTTTGTTTAACAATATCTATATAAAGACCAATACTAGGTTTATATTAAGCCTCTTTTCATCTTTTCCGTCTCTAACTTGATTGGATTCCTTCACTTTTGTCCCACAGTACAGCCTACAATTTAGCAATCTGAATATTGATTAGGACCACTTTTCTCTTTTTTCGTAATCTTCTCTTTTGATTTTAGTCTGTATTAGTACATGGTAAAGCTATGATGAGGACATTCTATTAATTATTTTCCTCTTTTATATGTTTAGATGTTGAAACTCATGCATACAGAACAAAAGAATTAAAGAAACTGTTAAATAAAGCAAGAGAACAAATCTCTCATGTTGAAGTATCCGGTTAACACGATTTTGAATGTTATTTTATTCAGACAACCTAAATAAATAATAATTTTCACATTTTGCCTCGCGCAGTTTTTACTATTTTTACAGGATTTAAAAATCATTCGCATGATCGTGTGTTAACAACTAATTCTACTTTTTGTAGATTAAAATGTTCAAATAATCAAAGAAATTCAAAAACTAAATTCCTCATTATTGAGTTTAAATCAATGGAATGGCAGAAATTCAAAAACTAAAATGCTAGTATTTAAAGAAAAGAAGAGAGGGGTCCTTATGTTGGCCACTTTGGAATGGCAGCACTCAATATTCATACGACCATTTCTTAACTAATTATTACATTTAAAATAAGACAAGATATTTTTTAGCTTAGGTGTTGACAAAAAAAGCAGCTTAGGTAATAATCATAGGACCCTCTAATAAATTTTGTATAAATCAAAATTATGAAAATGACATACTAAGAGATCCACACTTTTATTCAAATCACTCAGTGATTCTTATCTTCTTTCAATAGTATAAATAATTGTTGTAAAATCATAATTCTGATCATATTATCCTCAGCTTAATCTCAAATTATATAATCCAAGAAGCAGAGGTAACAATGTATTTACAAACTATATACTTCCTTTTAAAAAAAAAAAAGTCTTTACACCTCTGAGACTTCAGGGGAGGATGGTTTGGAAACTACATTAGACAACCAATCCAACAAAGCTACGTTTACAGCTTCAGGGACTTCGTCATGAGGACAATGCCCTGCTTGTAAGTGCACCAGGGATGAGTTGGAGTAAAACGCTTTGATTTTCTCGGCTTTAGCAGGACCAACCCACGGGTCAAGATCTCCCCAAAGCAACAGAAGCGGGCAAGTCATCTTACTTAGAACACTGTCTAAAGTGTATCTACTCTGGTTCGTTAAGAACCTTGTCATCAACCTATAAGACGTTTTTAACAAACAAAAAAACAACAGTTAGGTTAGTCCCTTTATGTGTATCAAAACAGAGTAGGTGTTTTGTAGTACTACTACCTGTAGTATACTTCTCCAGCATTTGGGTCTGTTGCAGGTTTTGAAATGGATTCAACGAGGTAGTCATCAACGTTAGCAGCGTTTATGTACACCTGGCAATAAGAAAACTTGAGTACAAAAAGTAACAAACTTTAAAGAAAATTTAACAAAAAGTCACTCAGCAAGACATTACACTCTTTAAGACAGATTCGATACGAGAAGGCTGCTTGGCTTGCCAGAACAAGAACCCAAGAACCACGCGTTGGAAGATCTCTTTGAGTGGCTTAACTATAAACTTGGTTAACGCGGAGGGCTCCTCAGCTTCCTCTTGCTTTCTACTCTCGGATGCAAACTGTCCTGCAGAGTTTAGAAGCGCAACTCCTGTGACTTGCTCTGGTAATCCCACCGCAACTGACAAAGCTGTGAATCCCCCCAGGCTGTGCATAAAAAGTTCGTTTCAGTTATACGGATTTTGACAAAAAAAAAGAGCGATAGAGAGTAATTTTACCTGTTTCCAACGACAACAGATGGCTCTTTGACAATCTCTTTGATGAAGTCAATAACTTGATCAGTCCAAACCATGGCATCATACTCTATGAGAGCTTTGTCACTCCATCCGAAACCGAGTAAGTCCAAGGCGTACACTTTGTACTTCTTTGCCAGTTCAGGAATGTTATACCTAATACAATTACAGTCTCAGTGTCCCCAATTCAAGAGAGAGTCATAGTCTAAATGATTTGGATGTTAGTATGTTACCTCCAGTGAAAGACAGAAGCACCAAAGCCATGAATAAGAACAAGAGGCAAGCCTTCTCCTTGAACCACATAATGAATCTTGTGACCTCTCCATTCCCAAAAGTTATATCCTTCTGGCTTAAAAGCTAATCTCTCCCCACCTAAAAAAAGAATCATCATCCCAATTAAAGAGAGAAGAAGCCAAAAAGCCACAATCTTTAACATTAAAGCTTCCAGATTTCAAACCTTGAATTGGCTGAGAAGCAGCTGATGGTGGTGAAGGAGGAGTGCCCATGACTGAAACTCCAGAAGCAACGATCCCTCCTCTCACTGCAAAACCCCTTCTGCTGATTTCACATTTGTTACCTTCATTGCAAAAAGATCAAAACTTTTAATGAGATTCAAGCTTAATCTGATGAAAGGTGTTGTTTTAAAAAGCTTACTTGGTCGACGAGTTTGAGCAGGGAAGGTGGGACTTTTAGATAATGAGCTGAATAGTTCTGTTCTAACAGACGGTGTTACAGCGCATGAAGCCGACATCGGTTGATTCTCACAGAAAAACAACCTTAAACTATGTTACCAAGCGGACAATGAGAAACATATGTCTCAGAATAATTCTTGTGAGCTAAAAAGATGCACCGAGTGTGTGTGGGTGAACTTCAGAGAGAGTTGTGGCGACGCCTGAGCCAGACAAATCGAACCTTCTATACGAGACAGAGTGTTTACGGAAATTGATATTTTATTGGTTTAGCAGTAAAACCCGGTAATCTCGAATTATCTTAACCGGACGGTATAATGTGCAATCTCTGCAACAACAAGTAGATCCCTCAGTCATATATACTCAAAACCATGACAAAATATACGTTCGACTAGTTTTACATTGTGAAATTAAACTTTTCTAACTAATCATACAAAAAATATCTAGATTAATATGAAAACACATGAAAAAACCTCTAAAAATCAATTAGAAAATTAGATTAACATATTGTGAAAAACAAAAAGAACATGATTAACTCTAAAATGTTGCAAACTGATCTGATTTCTTCCCCTGATGTTTACTGGGCTGGGCTTTTAAAATGTTGTATCTTTTTAATTTGGGTTGGTGACCTAATCATGTAAATGGGCTGTACTATTTGTTCTTCTTTATTTTGATGGAAGGCCAATTCTCAAAAACATGATATCTCTAAGTTTTAGATTATGCAACTAAACTTTTCTAATGAACCATAAAAATGTTTTAATATATTTTATTTAAAAAACGATTTAGAAAAAGTTATCCTCTATATTAAAAATCTTTAGAAAAATATATGTAAATGGAGAAAAGAGTAAATAAATAAATTACAAAAGGCTTGAAAATCACTAATAGGAGAAATTAAAAAAAAAAAGAGCCAGAAAAGAGAAAGGAAGAGAGAAGAGATGATACCAAAAGAAAGAGGAGGTTTTGGTGATTGTGTCATTCGTCGTTCGTTGATGAGAATGATTATTACAGTCCACAAAATCTGCGAACCAAGAGACCTGGAACATAGAAGAGACTAAAACCATGCTGAGGGGGTGTTTTGTTGCGGCGAAGAAAGAAAGAAGGGATATACTGATTTTAGTTGTCTTGACGATATTGTTTGAGAAGAATGAAAGTTTTGGTGTTTGTGTGTGTTGTATTTATAGAGTAGAGATATAACGGTAACTTTTACCAAAAATAAAAGATATAGCCGTTATACTTTTTTGAGAATTGTAACGTTTACTTTTACTGTCACAGTTAGTTGGCGTACAACTTTCAACTACACTTGCATTAATCGAAGCTTCACTTAGTGAAAAGTGAAACGGTTACTTTTACTGTCTATCTCCGTACTTCGTCTATTGGTTGAAAATTCATCTGAGTTTTTCTCTGAAGATTTTGGGACTACACTTACAACTACACTTGCATTAAGGAGGCTCATTGGATTGGTATCAACATATACAAACCTAAATCAACAAAGACAAGAACCACAAAAAATATCTGTAACTTTCCGTAAACTAAGTTAGAATTAAAAAAAAAACAGCCTAACTAAATCTATCTTTTCTTCTTCTTTAGAATTGAGAAACTGAGTCCAAATAGACCAGATTTCTTTGGAGATGGTGTTGTTATTATTGGTTCTTGATGCATAGATGGAGTAACAATCTGTGAAGTAGCTGTAGCAGTTGGGGGTTCTTCTTCTTCTCTGTTGAAATCTACTTCCTCAAGAGCTCTAAGCAATTCTGACGCACCCACCTTAGCTTCCTCTGTTCCATTGTTTGATATCAAGAAAAGAGATGGATAAATATCAACACCTTCTCTCACAACAAGGTTGCAATACTCTATCTTCTCCACACATAGCTGTAACAGGATGGAGATTGCATTCTCTTGCTCCTCTGGCACACTTGAGTCCAACAACTCAGCTACTGAAGCTAAACAACTCGGTGTCTCGGTTACACAAACACGGCCTTTCTCGGTGTTGCAGATGTTCCTCAGAATGATGATGGAGTGTTTGCTGAATACGCTTTGTTGCAAGAAAGATGTGAGCTTCTGAACGAAACCGAGAGTTACCATTTCCAGACAAATCTCATTGCTTGTGGAGAGGTTCTTGAGTGTGATCATAGCTTGTTCTTGGAGATGTTCTGCTCCAGACTCGACCATCTTCAAAAGAGAAGAGAGGGAGCCTGATGAAGTTATCTTGGAGAGACTATGCGGCTGGTTAGAGAGAACCTCAAGTACATTGAGAGCTTCTTCAGCTACTAATAACTCAAACCCTAGAAAAATAGATAACGTTTCAAACACGTCTTCTTCCAAGGCCTCTATAGCCCTTCTGTTTCCACTGAGGAAAGTGAACAGCAAATCCAACCCACTCTTTATTATGTCTCCATTGGTGCCAGCAGCATTCTTCAAGAACGTGATAAGTGGCTCAAGAAACTTACTCGGTGACATAGACTGAAAAGCTCTAGAGTTGTGCTCAAAACGTTTTCTTACATCTTGAATGGTCTTGACCTGAGCATCCCATGGAAGCTTGGTGAGTTCACATAAAGGCTCTATCTCCACCTCGCTTTGACTAGAGTCTGTGACTTCAGTTCCTGACTCAGAATCTATGGTCTGCATTGGCATGAAGTAACCGCCCTTTGACATCTTAGAGTAGGAAGGTGAATCAGTTGAAAAGCTTGAGCTGAAGTCCCTACTCGAGAAGTCAAGATTGTACAGAGAGCTTCCAAAACTAGCTATGGAGAAGTCAAGATTGTGGGAAGACCTTGTGTGCTTTGTTGCTGGATCTTGAACATCAAGACCGTTCTTGGAGCACCACTTTGATATATGTTCCTTCATGGCTACGTTTGGCTTCATTGTGAAGTCATCTAGTGTCCTTCTTGATCTAGGACATGTCTCATTGCCTTCATCAAACCATTTCTGAATCTGCATCCTCTCAAAAGTGTGGCCTGAGGAGATGATGATAGGATCATACATGACGGTAAGAGAAAGTGGGCATTTAAAATTCTCAGGAAGTGTAGCGTTGTGTTCCTCAGAACACCCTGCTTCCGCAGCACTAACACACACAGAATGATTCACAGGCTGAATCTGTGTGAAAGAGATCTCTTTGTGATCTCTCCAGATGATCTTCTCATGCTTCTTCAAAAGACAGACAAGGTACTTCAGAATCTGTCTCTTGTTCACTTCACACTCGCCTAGTTTCGAGAAGAGTGACTTCAGGGATCTTCTCTCAAGCACAATGGCCTCAGGTGTTGAAAGCTGGAGCTTCAGTGCTGCATATTGGAAATCTCTGACCTCATCAGAAGAAACAGAGGAGGTTGTGCTCCGTTGCATGAGCTCTCTAATAGCTTTACCAGCATCTTCTTCAGATGATTCTAGAGCCAACACAGTTGACCTAAGATCTTGGACTACATGAGTTATCTGCAAAGCAAAACTCTTATTAGTGATTCTGCATTTATCATAGAAAAAAAGAAACATAGTTTGCTACACAAACCTTAGTAGCCAAAACAGTAGGTACCATGCTTCTGATGTCACTTAAGCTTTGCTCTAATAACTTTTTGGCTCTACAAGCTCTTAAGAGTATAGCATCTCCTGTTATTGCCTGAAATAATGTACATTTGCAAAAAAAAAAAATTATTTTGTTTATATTTTTTGCAAAGAGTTTAGCTTAAGATAATGTGAGAGGAACAAACCATGTAGAGTTTGCTGGATTCACTGCAGTACTGGAGAAGCAGCTTAGCTTTCTCCAAAGCTTTGTTGATCAAACATAGAGTATGTATCCCTGTGGAGGACCCTGGTCGAGCATCTTCTATATCAGGAAAGATTCTCATGACCCTATCAACTAAGTTCTTTAACTCTAAGCACATGGAAGAATGCATCTGAAACAGAGTAAGATCAAAAATATTATTACAGACAAAAAAAAGATAAAATAAAAGAGATTCTTGAAACCAACCTTGTAGGAATGAGGCAACTTCTCTATCCGTTGAGGGATATTAATTCCCATCTAAACAACACGTTTCTCAATTCTGCAAGTTTGATAAACATATAAAAGAGAAGAAATATTTTTGAATCTTTTGGATAAAAATGATATGATATGAGTTGGCCTCTTAGGGAAGAGAAGAGAGAAAAGAAACAGAAACTGCGAGTGTTAAAGTAACAGCTTTTGGTGAATGACGGCCGAGTTTAAATCGTTGAGCTTTCGAATTAAAATAGGACAAACAATAATTGGGCTGTGACTGATTCTAAGTGACCGCGTTTAGGTCCAAAGGGGATTGTTTAACATCGTGAGAGTGCCGTGTCAAGCGCAGACGAAATTGAAAGGACGAGGTCTTAGTGCTCGTAATAGTCAGGTCAACCCATGCAACACACATTTTATATTTTTTGTAGTGATTTACATAACTTTTTATCGCTTTTTTCTTTTCTATTTATTTTTGCCCTACAGAATAGGAAACTTCTGATAGAGATTGATCGCGATGTAACTAAGATTGTTTTTTTTTTGCTAGTGCTTTTGATATATTTATGGTGTTTAAGTAAATCTTGGTTATATTTACCTTACTATTTCATGGTGGATAGAGATTAAGTAAACTATAAATTCTATGATGTCAAATGCACCTTTGTTTGTAAAGTGTCAATATGCGCATAAAACAAACTCTTTTTCAACCGTACTTATTCAAATTACTTTTTATTGCAAATTAATAGATAAGTAGTGTTAATTGTCATATATAAGCATTACGTTCAAGTTGGGTCGTTTCACATTTTTTGGTTTATTCGATTGCATCATACATTTTTGTATTTGTTTGCATCATACAATCTTGTCAAAATGAACAAAAGAAAACAAAACATATTATCACTACAATTGGGTCCCAGGGTGGCTCCATGCAAAAAGAAATCTACCCTATCACCAATAGATGTATTCAAAACCACCCATAATTTTTTTTTTTTCAAAAAAAAAACACCCATAATTTAGTAAAGCTAATACGTCATTTAGATATCTTTAGTCACTCATTAATAAACTATACATACTGTAAAATATCATTACAAACAAGACGTGCTAATAATGTCAGTTTTTGATAGAGTAGATCTGTTGTGTAGCTTTGATAATTGCAACTGCGAAATATTTTTGTGTTATAAAAAAAAACAGCTTGACGTCAATCCGAAATTTGTGGGAAATTTAGTTTGTTCAATTACCCTTACGATGAGACTAAAATACTGACAACATAGAAGAGTGGATATAATCACATCACATTCGATTAGTGAGATAGAATACTTTCTTATGACCACAACCTTCGCAAACGCAAATTATTGTGACTTTGGAATTGTTCGTCGCATTCCATTGACTGGTCTACCTTTTATTCTTCTTCCACCTGCTAAATGCCAACGGGTAAGTTGAGATATTTTTTTCTAAATGAAATTGTAGGTGATGAATAATATAGCTCATGATAATTTATGATAATCTCTTTATACTAGTAGTAGTATAGTAACTAAATTTAGCTGAATAAATTATAATAATAATGTAGAAAAATTATTCAAGCACTGAAATTTCAAAGACTGTTATCTTGGGTTTATCTAGAGTTAACTTTAGAGAATATTACTAAACTTGATGATAGATGATGGTTAACAATATTGTCAGTGGTTGGTAGTAGAAAAATCATGAGTTTTAAAATTATGATGTCTTCCTCGTAGCAAAGAAAAAGAAGAAGGATGGGTGTTTATTTGTTTTCGATTTGATAAAGGTGTATCGTAATATGGACACAACATCAATGTCTCTGTGTGAATGCATTGCATGCTTCTTATTGGCCAAATCAAGAAAAAGAATTTGTTTTCTGATGTAACATGCTTGAGAGCTTTTAGGCTGAGTCTCTAACCTAAAGTCTGAATTAGTTTCTTAGAAAACGTATATTATCTGGATTTTATGAATGACAAATGAATTAAAATATGGTAGAGAAGGGTTATCCAGTTTGTTAATCTTTTTTTGTAGCAAAGAAACAAAGATCCAGTTTATTAATTTCGACCAATAAAACAGCAGTAGGTTACGCTACTTAGGGAAATTTTAGGTCTAGTCAACTATTTGGTAAACTATATATGCTATCCCAAAGCGTATAATATGATCGGCTCCACCTACTCATTGACAAGCGACAACTACTCTCATCCTCACAACAAAAGATGGTTTAATTAATTTCCAATCGCTTTAGATAATATATCAAATTAATCCTTGGGATGTTCTTTCGCCCGTATGATAATTAAGTTCGATTATTTTGTAGGTTTTGGTTAGGTATGGCACACGGTAAGAGTTGGGCGTAGAAATAAATATCCAATAGCTCTATAGGTTAGATTTTTTTTTTATGGTCAATTGTCTATAGATAGGTTAGATGAAAGTACATTTTAACGCGCAAGCGTCTTTTCTAGAACATTTTAAAACATTTTTAGACAATTGACCAAAAATGTTATAACACACATACGAAGAGATCAGCCAAAAATATTATAAATTATGATTCGATGAGATGCGTTTGTCATGTTTTCATTTTAGGGAATTTGCATCTTCTATACACAGCTTTCTCCATATTTAAGGGAATGCCTCAAATCTCATACAATGGTACTTTATTGCTCGAGAGCAAAGTTGTCCCATGTGCATTTACCTAATTTTACAAATTATTTGGGGTTTCCAGCAAATTGACTCCATTTTACACTAAAAGATAAAAAAAAATATTACCATGCATTAGGTAAATAACGTGGCCTAAAAGAAGAAAGCACAACGTAAACTAGTATACAAATAAGCACAGCGAAGGAAGAGGTAGACACTGCTGTAAGAAAAATGAACGGAAGAGTAATAGCTATTTCTACAATGCCCAACTTAATAACGAATGGACCTCAAGCCCATTTATAGTAGATTTTGAATAAGCTAAGCTCCTGCGCAAATATACGTAGCGATGGATGCTATAAATTACAAGTTGGATGATCCTAAAAAAAATTCAAAACACAGTGATGTTTTTCTGAAATATAAAATGCAAAGATGTTGGAATTTGAAAAATTTAATCGAAAACAATATGTTAGCCATCTTCGCATGTTAGATTGAGCCCATGGCTTGATACTGACCTCATCGTTATAAATGGTATGAGATTTTTCTTCGAAATCGTGTTATGTTTTTCCGAACCCTTAGACGATCTTATATTAGCAGACAGTTATTCTCATGTTTCTCTCTTGTAACATTGATCACTTAGGAAAATTATTTCATCAGATGTTAGTATTAAAAAATCGTATAAGATTTCCGTTACAAAACAACTTAAAATTTCGTTTTGCATGTATCTCAATTTTCTTTTGAGAAAGTGTATCTCGATTTTTAGTGTGTTATAAGATTGATGGAGTTTAGTTTACATACAATATTGTAGCCAAACTAGTCTTCTCCGGACAGTTCCATGCTCAGTCAGGAAGCAAATTGAATGATTTTTTAAATACATTTTATCCTCAGAAACTAAAGTTAAGGTTCGGAAGATGTTTATGATGACATCAAAATATTTGGATTCTGGGAACATATGTGTTAACTAGTGAAAATTCCTTTTGCACTTAATTTTGTGCCTCCATATATTTAAGCGCCACCATGATATTTCTTTGTATTTAACCCCCGAAAGAAAGTAACAAAACAAAGTCTTAGCAAAAAAAAAAAAGAAGTTAAATGGAGGTTTACACAAATGTGGCCAATTTCAAAAGGAATCAGGTAAATAATATCGGAATCTAATCAAATAAAGAAGTAAAAGAATTTGTCACCAGCCTCTAGACTTAGACTGAGACAACGACAATATTATTTGTATATATTGAACGGTCTTGAATTAAGAATTGTAAATCAAATTCGGCCTTCATGAAACGATTAAAGAAGAGCAAGGTTAATACACACGATATAATTCTGATGATACTCAAATATCAAGAGATCGAACTAAATCATTTGGTGTTGATTTTTTGGTATATTAGTGATGCTTTGAAGATTTTACTGCAGGTTTTACGTTGCTTAAAACATGATCCATGAAGCTCCTCAGGTAACTAAAGGCTATTAATTGCGACTTTATTTTTATTTATTTTCATCATTTCATGAGGGTCGGATTTATGATTCAAATCCTAATATTTAGCTCACTGATCCACTATAGATCAAAATAACTTCATTTGTTCGTTTTTTTTGTTCTTTTTAAAAACAACTGGTCTTTACTATAGAAGAAAATTTATGGCGAGCTGAATACGTGTGCCCACTGACCAGCTCAAGTCTATCTAGAAGCGAACCACATTTAACTTTTGAGTCTATACAAATTATGGTTGTTTAAACCGGCTCATATAAGAGTTAACCTGCCATAACATGACCGTTCAAAAAGAATCCTACCTCAACAGACTTTGAGCACAAAGGTTCCTACACAATCAAATGATCAGACCAAAGAAGACAGAAAAGAACTGAAGCTTATTCTTTTGAAATTTCTGAAGCAGCAATTGTTAGTCGACGTTCATAATGGAATAGTAACTAATATGAGTGCTTGCTTACCTCAAGCAATGAAGCGTAAAATTGACGGTAGGTCAAGTTGTTTAGTGGGCAAGTGAAGTTGAAAGGAGGAGTATCATCCAAAAGAATGTTTTATCACAAATCTTAGAAAGAGTACTACTAGAAAAGATATTTTATAAAAAGTTGTAGAAGAAATACAGTCCATATCTTAATATTTTGCTATTTTATATACATATATATATTTCTTATAATGCATTAAGAAGAGTTAGATGGTAACAATTATAAGAATGTGGATACATACAATAAGTTAGTGGAGAGGAATAAGAGAAGTTAAACAATGTCCAAAACAAAGGAGCAGAAGATGCGTTAAGGCGCATATGTCGTCGCTACATCGACGAGATCTTCCCAAGATTTGGATTTTTTCCACTTGTACTGCCACTCAAATGTTAAAAATATAAACAAGAACACCTGAGTATCTTCAAAAAGGTGCTGTTTTTTTTTCTCACTAACCATTCTCGTGGTTGATGCATGACTTCTGTTAATATATTTCATCTATATATTAAAAGATAAAAAGTTGAAATCTTTTGATATAGAAACTAAAAGTAAATTGTGTTGATGTGTTTTATTCTAACTCTCATAGTTCTATTTCTTAACCGTTGCATGGGAAAAAATTAATTGATATTTAACTTACTTATTTACAGAATTTATGTAAGCAGTTTCTTAAAACAAATTTATTATGGTTGATAAAATATATTTCATATATGGAAAAAGGAAAAAGTATTTAGTTCTACATCCATCACCATGCTTTACAGTTTTGTATCTACGTTTTATAAATAAAACAAAAAAGCGCAAACGCATGGAATTCTTACAAAAAGAATGGTCTGCAAGAAAAGCAGTTGCTCAAGTTTACTTAGGTTTGAAAATCAACCAATTTTTTATCCTGTTATTGGTAACGATGGGCAAAGCAAAGATTCTTCGAATAAAAAAAAATAATGTTTTTAAGTGGTTCAATGACGATATCAATATTACCGAACCTTACTAGGTTCGGTTGTTATGGTTTTCACAGAATGTTTTTGTGGTCAGGGTCCAAGATGAACATGTTTTGGAGGACTTTAGTCTCTCATTATTAAGCCAAATTACTTCTTAATTAGTATTATAATGCACTCTGTCTGATATCTGTCTTCTCATTGGAGGAATATAATTTAAAGCTAAAGCTACTTGAGAGCATCAAGACACATATATATAATTATATATACGCATATATATATGTATGTTTGTTTGATATTCACTACTCATTACTGAGGCCTGCACGGGTCTGTGTGTCCTTCTCAACAGATGCTCCACACGAGCCAATATGTAATAAAGATCACTCATATGATTACATTACCAAAATTGTTATAAGAACCAAGAGAACAAGAATTGCACGAATCCGTGAAAGTAGTGAGATGGTGTTTGTTTTATGACTATATATGTCTTGGACTATTTGAAAAGACATATCACTAGAGAACCTATCAATCATACAAACAAACTAAAAAATCAAAATGGATGGAAATCACAAGAAAGTATCAAACATAATCTAACAATCTCATGTGTTAATAATAAGCATCGGATGCTATAATCTAATAATGTTAGATCACATCAAAAGCCTTAAAGAGGTATTAAGCATGGTTACTGCATTAGTCTCTACTGTACGGCTAGTAACCTCTTATATCTTTTTTTCTTTACTGTAAACAATGGATGAAGGAAGCCGCTTATATTTTTTATATTGCATGGGCAAGGAATCTCAGATTTCATTGGATTGTTTCACAATCATGTACCTTCTCTACAACTTTATGCTGGTTGCTAAAACAAATAGTAACTCTTCAAAGTATATATTCGTCCAATTGGATTAACCCCACACCATGCTTTTCTCCTTCCTATATATAAGGAGCTTCTCACTCTCTCAACTAACCAAATCAACTCCTCTATTCATCAACTCATACATCCATCATACTTCTTTTACTCCCTAGGAAGAGACCAGATTCCCATTTTCGAAACACTCTTTTCGATCTTTTACTAAATGGCTTCCAACTCCATGAGTTCTAACACTTCTTGGACATTTAAGGAGAACAAATTATTTGAAAGGGCTTTGGCTACATATGACCAGGACACTCCTGACCGTTGGCTTCACGTTGCTAGAGCAGTTGGTGGGAAATCAGCTGAAGAAGTAAGGAGACACTACGAGCTCCTCGTAAGGGATATCAATGACATTGAGTTAGGGCGTTATCCGCATCCTACTTACCGTTCAAATGGAAACTGAAAGCATTTAAGCTACCAAAAAGGTGCAGATCACACCTATCTATTAATATGCAAAAGACATTATCTTATAGAGTAGACATGCAATATCTGTGTTCTTATGTGCTTATCTTGTTTCACTGCCTACCTAGATCTGCTTATTTCAGACCAATCATACAATAAAATGAAAATAATATATCTTAATGATCAAATAGTAAACACCACTGTTTGTTTGTTTCCCATTTCTATAAACTGTCCCAACTTCTGAAAGTGGGGCCAACAAGCAAATCTACTAACAGAGAAATACGAAAGCTCGTTTTGTCAAGTTCTTAAAATTGATCATTAGGACAGTATCTCCATGCTTTTTTTTAGTATCTCCATGCTTGTTACTATTATATTCATAGAATACATTCGTTGAAATCTTTTTTTTTGCCTTTTAGAAAAAAACATTTCAGTCACACATGATGATAACATCTCCCCTGTCTCTTGTCTTTACCTTTGCAAAAACCTCCATGCTTGCTTAATTTTACTCTTGCCTAAATTATGTAAGTTACCAATATGCTTGCTTAATTTTAGTATCTACCTCTTTTAGTCTTTAACTGCTAATTTCATCTCGATTTTGTATATGTATTGCAGGTTCCTCTGAACATGGTTCCAAAACCAGAAACAAACAGAGAGCATCTAAACAAAGATATATAAAATGTATTTACGTCTATTGTGTTTTATATATATGACTTATGTAAGAATTTTCTGCTTTCATGCTAATATTAATGAATCAACGTGAGTTTCACATGAACCAACTCTTTTAGTTTACAAAAAAAAAAAAAAAACTTTTTCGCCGGAACTCTATTTAATATCATACAAATCATACATAATCCAACAAACAAACAAGATCGAGTTAACGATTCGGAACATAATTTGAATTCACTTTTGCACTCACATCGCCGTTCTGGCGCGTAGTTAATGGTGATCATTAAATAGAAAATTAGAGAAAGCTACTTTCGTAGACAGATTAATCTATGGTGGATGGTTTTCGTTTGGTTCTCATGGGATACACGCGTCCTCCCGAAAAACTTTTTTGCATGGCATATAATTTGAATATCGACTTATATTAAATCTTACAGTGATCATAATTTGAATATCGAGTTATATTAAATCTTAGAGTGATCATAACACGCGTCCTTATGTCCCCCAAAAATATATTAAATCTTACAGTGATCATAATATAATTGTCACAAGAATGGTGCAATGTATTAATTTTGACTGTGTAAAATAAATAAATATAGGAACGCAGGAACAGCATAGCGTTCACAATTGACATAAACGACTACTAAAAAGAGTGAAAAGGAAAAGTAACAAAAATGTTAAGAATTAAACCTACTATTAAAAAAACCTACAAGTTTTACACCAAAAGTAAAAGTAAAAGTCAAGATAAGAAGTTCACAGTTGAGCTAATACACCTTTTGACCTTTTGTCAAACTTGGGTATTATTCGTTTGTCCCATAACAAAAAGGTAAGTAATATGTATACATTTTCTCAAAGAAAATTGAGGTATATATCGCTTTTTTGTAATATTTTAGAGCACATGCCTTGTATAATCTACATACGTCGCAAAATTGCAACCCATATGAACCATGACGAAGAATTGGAATTATTCATTTCACTCCTATAGTTTTAAATTTAAATTAGTTTAAGAGAATAAAAAGGTACAAAGTACTATATTTTATCTGAAAAAGAAGGATAATATTCTGCAATATCTTACCTTCACACCGCATGTTTTGTATTATATTCCCGGCACAGAACTGCGACCCATACAAAACATAATGAAAAACTAGATCACTATAAATTTAACAATTAAAGTGTTGATCTAGAACAAAATGGTGTGGTTGGAATCGTTTAAAACAGTTAAAAGAAGATCATTTCGTAGTTTGTTCGATTTAAACCATGCCTAGACACAAAAAAAAAAAATCATCTTTTGAACTCGAAGTCTCGAACACTGAGCCATTGTTCAACAAATACAATGGAAAGGGACTAATAATAAATACTGGTTAGGTATAAATTAAAATATAGTACAATTAAGTGGATTATATTTTTTTCTTAAAAATACAATAAGGCAGTGGAATATTATCATTAGTATTTGTTAACTTATAAATCCGCAAGTACGTACGTTCGAATAATCCTTTTGTCCACTAACTTAAATGGTGTGTTTTTTTAGTAATACCATCGAGAATATTCAAGTAAATTCAGTATTTGGTAGTGTTAATTATATGAATGTGGATTGTGGAATATTTTCTTGTAATTTAAATCAGTGTTTAAAGAGCAATTATAGCTTACGTATTACCAATGAAGTAAACAAACGGAATCGTACGAATATTTTTTGTCTCGTGGGCCTGGCGAACAAAATTTAGTCACAAGTTTCAAACAATCTTAATTTAAACAAATAAATCAGTGCACAAAATAATCAAACTGTGAAAATGTGATTACGTTAAGGATGTGGTCCAATAATTGGCCCATATATAATTAAGGCCCACGTTTTTAGATTATTCTCCAAGCAAAAAAGAAAAAAGAAAATTTCATTTTAATAATACTCTCTTCCGCTTAAACCCTAAAGCTTTAGCCACCACCGTGGGGGTTTATGGTCGTCGGCGAACCCAGAAAATCGACCATCAAAGTTTTAACCTTTTCCTCAATCTGAGAGAAGGGTTCTCTTCAAATCTCTACCATGGCTGCTTCTCGATGGTTTCCTTTCTTCTCTTCTTCCCCTCCTCCTCTTCCTCCTTCAGATTCTCCGGCGAATCAATCTTCTTCGGAGTCGCGCGATGAGCCCAAAGGTTCGGGTTTCGATCCCGAGGCTCTAGAGAGAGCTGCAAAGGCTCTTAGAGAGATCAATAGCTCTCCCAATTCCAAAGATGTTAGCAAACAAGGGTCTTTTCGTAATTTACTGAATTAGAGGTTTTTTTAATTTTTGTTTGTTTCTTAGGCTTTGTTGTGTGTACTGTTGGTTGAATCAATCTCAGGTGTATGATCTCATGAGGAAGCAGGAGAAAACTCGATTAGCTGAATTAGGAGCTGACAAGTCTCGTAACGATGCTATTCAAGCTTACGATGATATTGTCAGTATTATAAAAATATGATCATTAATAATCTTTTTTAGATATGTATATATGATATGTTTAATGTGACATTTGAAATGTGCAGGAGAGACAGCAGCAATTGGCTGAGGCACAGAGGAGTCTTTTGCAGACACAAGCGCTGACCAAAGCTCAGACTCTTCGGTACGAGGATGAGTTAGCCAGAAAGAGACAACAGGTTAGTTAGTTAGTTAGTTAGTTAGTTAGTTAGTTACTCTTTTTTCTTTTTTATGTGTTTTGAATAATCATCTGACGAATTGTTTTTTTTTTTTGGGTTTCGGAAATGATGCAGACAGATCATGAAGCTCAGAGACATCACAACGTTGAACTGGTTAGGATGCAAGAGGAGTCTTCTATGAGGAAAGAGAGTGCGAGGATTTCAACTGAAGAACAGATCCAAGCTCAGCAACGCCAGACAGAGAAAGAGAGAGCCGAGCTTGACCGAGAGACGATCCGAGTCAAAGCCATGGCTGAAGCAGAAGGTCGAGCTCACGAGGCCAAACTAACCGAGGAGCAAAACAGAAGGTTGCTTATGGAGAGGATCAACGGCGAAAGAGAGAAGTGGCTTGCTGCAATCAACACGATGTTCGGTCACATCGAAGGAGGGTTCAGGACTCTGTTAACCGATCGGAATAAGCTGATAATGACTGTTGCAGGTGCTACGGCATTAGCTGCAGGTGTTTACACTACTCGGTATGCATCCTCTCCTAAACTAGTTAGAGCTTATGTTAATCATTTTTTCTATTTGTTGATTCTTTTGTGTGTGTGTTTTAACAGTGAAGGAGCTAGAGTTACATGGGGATATATAAACAGGATGCTTGGCCAACCATCACTCATCAGAGAATCTTCAATGGGTAGGTTTCCGTTGGCAGGCACAATGTCTCAGCTGAGGAACAGAATCTCAGGGGCAGCTGCAGCTAAAGGGGGTCAAAAGCCTCTTGACAATGTGATTCTCCATCCTTCTTTGAAGAAGCGAATCGAGCATCTCGCTAGAGCTACATCGAATACCAGGTCACATCAGGCTCCCTTCCGCAACATGATGTTTTATGGACCTCCTGGTACCGGTAAAACTATGGTGGCAAGGGAGATAGCTCGAAAATCTGTAAGCACTGACTGATCATAGTACCAAAGGGAGACTCACTTATGTTTTAAATGCCATCTTTAATTTGCTGCAGGGTCTGGATTATGCTATGATGACAGGAGGAGATGTTGCTCCATTGGGATCACAAGCTGTTACTAAAATCCATCAGATATTTGATTGGGCTAAGACTTCTAACAAAGGTTTACTTCTTTTCATTGATGAAGCTGATGCTTTTCTATGCGAGTAAGATCCCATCTCTCTCTCTCTCTCTCTCTCTCTCTCTCTCTTGTTTTGTAGTAAGATGACAAAAAAAGATTGGACTGAGTCCTTTATTTTTAAAACAGACGTAACAGCGTTTATATGAGTGAGGCTCAGCGTAGTGCTCTGAACGCTCTGCTCTTCCGAACCGGTGATCAGTCCCGAGACATTGTTCTTGTCTTGGCTACCAACAGACCTGGAGATCTAGACAGTGCGGTTACAGACAGGATAGATGAAGTCATTGAGTTCCCACTTCCAGGTGAAGAGGAACGTTTCAAGCTACTCAACCTCTATCTCAACAACTACTTGAAGAGGAACGAAGTGAACAACAGAGACACAAAGCCTAAATGGAGTCATTTGTTTAAGAAGCTGTCGCAGGAGATTAGAGTTGAAGAAGACTTGACTGATAAAGTAATCTCTGAGGCTGCGAGGAAGACTGAAGGATTCTCTGGCCGTGAAATCGCAAAGCTTGTGGCTGGAGTACAAGCTGGAGTGTATGGAAGGAAGGATTGCGTGTTGGATTCTCAGCTTTTTAAAGAGATTGTTGAGTATAAAGTTGAAGAGCATCACCAGAGGATTAGGCTTGCTTCTGAAGGTTGTCAGCCATTACTCTTCTCTTAAAGCCATTCTTTTGGTTTTTATTTGTTATTTACTAATTTAAAAATCACAAATCCAATTATTTTTTTTAATAAAAATATTGTGGTGAAACAATTTGGATTCTTATTTTAAAGATTTTCTACAGTAGCAAGAAATTTGTTGAGAAGTTTATTGTAGACAAATGGTCTCTCCAGTTGCACCAAGTGACCTCCATTCTTTATACTTTCCATGCTTGTCAACTCTCCCAATTTTCTAAAATATGAATGGACATAAATAAAGCTAATTTTATGTAAAACGAATTGAGAAAATCTAACAATTATGAAAGCAAATAAAAATCGATTAGTAGAAACTCACATTCGCAGATCCTTGGCAAATTCAAGACTGAAGAATTGATCATTTTCACCCCATAAAAGATGTATTCTCTGCAAGCGGTATATAAAAAGAAATATGTGTAATTTTCATATGATTTTGATCAATTATCTTACATAGAGCAGAGAGACTAATACAATAACACACGATTCTTTTATGAGGTAAACTAGTGGGCAACTATATCAGAAATGTATTGAAAGAAGAGGAAGAAACTCTTATATATAATCTTTCCGTGTGTTCTAAACTTTTTAATAAAAGACTTTTTAGGATTGTGGACATAAAATGATTTTTTAGTTTTTATATTTTATAGACAAAAAAAATTGTTAATTATTCATATGATCATAAGTCAACCAATAATAAAACAAACTGAAAATACAAATAATCATATAATATAAAAATCCATAAATTTGCATTGAAAATTAAAACTATTTTTAATTTGAAACAAAAAAAATTCCTCTACAACGTTAAGTAATAAAAAAATATAGAGGGTATTAATATAAAATTACCTGAGTAAAACTAGGAAATGGAGTGTCACTGCTGAGGACTAGAGCTTCTAAGAGTTCAGCCCTTTCTTTTCTGTTTGTGAACATTGTCTGTGTAAATACATAATCATTGGTTACATATACGTTTTTGTAAATGCAAAAAATCACATATATATATGTGGTTGTTGATAACTTGCTATTCCATAATTAATAAGTTTGAACATTGATATATAAAAAGAGATCTGATTATAAAAGAACTTTCTGAAAAGAAAATAAAATAACGGATGCACCTTAAGATAATCTTTTAATGGCCAATTTGGGAGCCAAATGCGTTTATGCATAGCGGCGGAGAGAAGAAACTTAAGCCCTTTAACTGTTTTGGGTAACAACACTTCCGAAATTGAGCTATACCCAAACTGGTTCACATTCGAGTCGGTCATAACCGGAGGCGAACCAGACACCACCAAAGCCTTAACCATGTCCCCATGCAACTCCGCAATCTTGAACGCCACAACGCCACCGTAGCTAAACCCGACTGGGACAAACGTTTTCACTCCAAGGATACGCATAGCCTTAACCAAACACTCGGCTTGAAACTTTGGTGACCGGTCCGGTTTATCGGTGTAAGACTTACCGAAAAAGAGCAAGTCCGGTATATAAACAGAGTACCTCTTTGATAAAGAACGAACCTGTAACGCCCACGTCATCACTCCATCGCCGGCAAAACCATGAATCAGTAAGACAGCCGGTTTATTGTCGCTTTTCTTTGGTAACGAGAAATGAATATTGGTTCCTGGTTCGATTTCTACGGTGTAGGGAACAATGCCGGCTGATTTTACGATCATGCACATCGAGGATTTTAGTGCAACCGCTAAATTCACCATTATAAAGCTATCGAAATTCTTTCTTTATTTTTTCCTCTCACGACTCAGATATACCTTCGTCTCTTTGCTTAGAGATATGTTTTGTTTGTGCACCAGAGATATGTTTAAGAGTGATACTTCTGTGGTTTTTAAAGAGAGATATGTTCAAATAAAAGAAAGTGATTGATGGATGTGATCGTAAATTAATGATATGTGTGTGGACAATGCTACTGCAACATTCAATGCAATCATAATCTCATGGTTTTGAATCACATTGCCACAATTATATCCTCCATCAAGGTTGCTGGGAGCAATCAATTTGTAAATATAGGGAATAACGGTTTACTAGTATATATCAACTAGGTGTTTTTATGCACCATGTGTGCAGTAAAAAAAATTAAAATATTTTTTTTGACAGATAAATATAAATTATATTTAAAATAAAATGTTATTAATGTCGTAAATTTTCTTTTTCTTATTAATATTTTTTTATAAATTTGATTTAATTAAAAATAAAAATTAGGCTAAAAATAATTTTGTTTATTATTATATTTAAAAATATGCATGTATATATTTAAAATTATAATCTTAGATAGATTTTTCTATCTATTCATTTTATTTAAATATATTAAATAAATTTGTACAAAATTGCATGAATATCAAAAATTAAATCAAAAATATTTATAAAATATGTAGAAATATAAGAAACTAATGATTTTACGATTAAATTTTTATAATTTTCTAAAAAATTGTATAAATTTTTGGAAATATTAGTAATAAAATTTATTGATATACATTTTTATAATATTTTTAAAAATATATAGTTAAATGATATTTCGAAATTTGTAATGCAATATTTAAATATATTTATTTTAATGATGATTTATGAGTTATTACCATATTCTAAAAAAAATCCAAAAATATAAATCGACATTAAAAGTAATATATGAGTTATTACCATATTTTAAAAAGCTTACCAAAAATATAAATTAACATTATATGTAATTGTCCATGTCATATTAAACTATAAGCCATGTCATCAATTATAGTAGCCATGTCATATTATTTTTGTGAGAATGATTGTAGAGAGAACATGTGGCAAAATTACTTCTCAAATATAGTCTAGGGGATGCTTGCATAATGTAAGTTACATTGTATTAGATCCATCCATGCATGTTTGAGTTTTCTTTTTGGCAATTCTTTAATATACATGTGCATGAGAACTTAGATTTTAAGTAAGTTAAGTGTATAATTTAAAATATTAAAGCACTGGAAGGAAAATCTTGCAAAGTTATAAAATAAGAATAAAAGTTTGTCACGTTTTCCTAAAGCTTTTCTCATCCTTGGGAATTTAACTTTTCATGATTATATGAGATGGCCCCGTGGATGATCCAACTGCTACCGACATTATCTCTTGATCCCACATCTTCTCCTTAAAGTCACCTATCTAGTCTGCATACTCTTTGTACATAATATTGTTATGACAGCATTGAATGCCTGACCCTCCAACTTACAGTTTAACATACTCTAAAGCGATGATACAAATACCAAGTACTCCTTCCGTTTCGAATTAGATGTTGTTTTGGAGCAAAATTTTTGTTTCAAAATAAGTGTTGTTTTATGATTTCAATGCAAAATTTATTAATTTTTTAGTCTAATCTATTTTTCTATAGGTTGAAATCTAGTTAGGTGTATTGGTAATGATGTTTTTATCTAGTAAATATACAAAATTAAATGTTTTATTAATATGTGTATCGAAGTCTAGAATGACAAATAAATTGAAACGAAGGGAGTAATAAATTTTAACACGTACAAAACTAAATTATTATGTGCTTTAGTTATTAAAGATAAATTATTTGATAACAATGATAACAATCTTTACAAAATCTGACACGAATTCCACCAAATATTGCGCATATTGATCGTACGGAGGAAAATGTTTCAAAAGAAAAATTGTAGCAATAAAAAGAAATCACACAAAATAAACCAAATGATTATTAATTTTTGACATAAAAATTCACATATGTATATCAAGATTAAATATAACTCATTATATGTTGTATTTAGTGTATTATTCTATCTTCAGAATGAATGGATGCAAGAAACTTTTTGAGGCGCCTATTGTAAACACAAGGCCTTTCCAGTTGCACCAAATGACCTGCCTTCTTTATGCTTTCTATTGTTGCGTTCTCACCTAGTTGTCTGGAAATACCAACAACGACAAAAATTAGAAACAACACAAATCAATCATTTCAAATGGTAGAAAAGATTACTAATTGTTATAGATAGTCTTCGAACTTACGTTTTCATGTTTTTAGCTAACTCGAAGTCAAAGATTTGATCACTTTCACCCCACAATAAATGTATTTTCTGCATGCATACACAAAAACATAATAGATCAAACCTAAATAATTTTGTTTTATGGATCTGTGATACAATTTCGCAGCTCGAATTTAGAACCATTTTGCACTCAGATTTTTCAACTATAGTAGTAAGAGTTATAAGACTGGCAGACAGAGGCGGAGGCAGTGAGGGAAGTGTGGGGTCAACTGACCCCACTACTTTTTAAAATATATTTATTTTTGGTTAATAAAATTTTATTGACCCAATAAAAAACATAAACCTCCAAAAATATGATCCCAGTAAAATAATCTCAAAACATTAAAACTAAAGATAAATTTAATTATATAAATAATATGTTTATATTTTTTATTTGTTAAGCATTGAACTATATTAAATTTTAACTTAAAATTCAATAAATATATCTTTTATCTTAAAAGTTAGTTACATATTTATACTAAGTCCAAATTGAATTAGGCCCAAACAGTTTTGGAATCTGAAAAAATAGTTATTTTCTAAGTAGTAATGAATCAAAAGTAGAATAATCTTTTAAATTTATCAAATAGATAATGAATCAGTTTCTGAATGAAAATCGTCAAAAATATTATTACGAAATCGCATTAGTGATTAGTTTTTAAATAGTTATTTTGTTTGTTTTATCAGAAAAATAATTAAAGCTACAATAAATAAAATTGTGATAATTAAGTTTCAAAATATAAGTGATTGTATAATACATTAATAGTTTTTATGGCATATAAATTATGTTCTTTGAAAAAAATTCTGACCCCACTACAAAATGTTTTTGGCTCCGCCACTGCTGACAGATGTTGTTACAATGTAATTAATTTGATAGGCATTAATATCCCACATGTATGTCAAATTGTAAACATAAACGTATTTGAAAACTTATTTATACGTACCCATGGGAAATGAGGGATTGTCACGTCCTTGTTACTGACTTCAACAGCCTCTAATAACTCGGCTCTTTCTTTCCTGTTGTTGAACATAACCTACCAATTTCACCAATAAAAATAAAATATCTGAGCACACATACATTTTTTGGTAACAGCACACATACATTCACATTACTGAATAATGTTTATTTTCAACCTTTTCCTATAATTATCAAAAAAAGCGATAGCAATTCTAGCTAACTAAAACACTAATCATTGGTAGACACATAGATCTTATAGTCACCCAAATATAGATACGAGAGTTAGTTAAGAGTAGTTGAACGAATTATATCTAAACTTCCATATCATATATTCTATATTTCTATAGCCATATTTATCAATAATCTGTTTTTTTTTTCATTTATAAAAATGTTAGGTGAACAAACTAGAGCGCATAATGTAAAGTCAAACTAGAGGATAGAAAAGCAGCATGAGAAAAACTAACTACTACTGAAAATTAAATTAGTGAATGATAATTAACAATAAGTATTGTATTTTTTCTGTAACATGTGAGTGCAGTAAGAGTAACTAATGTATAAGCATAAATTTCTATGTTAATTAAAAAGGACAAATTTTTGAATTTGTATTAGCAAAAATATCCATAAATTGTGTAGTAACCAAGTTCGGATATTTGATATACAAAGAGACAATAGACGTCAAAATCAAAAAGAGGCAATATACTTTGCGAGGCCCACCTAACTCTCAAAATCACATAATAAGTAATGTGCATATGAATATATTAACGTCTAATAATTTTTGAAAAATTGTTATGATCTTTTTTATCAATCATCCTAAGTTCCTAACCATTATTCTGAGGAAAAAATAGTTCTTTAAATAAGTAAATAAGAAAAAAGATTTTATATACTAGAAAATCTGGACACTTTTCATTTGGTAAAAAAAAAGATTTTCTGGACACTAGAAAATATTTATTCATAATTGAAAAACATATGGCTCATCAATGTTAAATGGTGGAAAATTCCTTCACAAAAATGAAGATGAATGAAAACACATCGCGAAGTACCAGACAATATAACTAACTACAACATTGGAAATACATTCTTTTAAAAAAGTTGACCGTTAAATCTTTGTTAGAATCACAGAGTGCTATATCATATTTACTCCACAGAATATCTGTATAACTTGTAAGACAAATATTAATTTTTTTGGGGGCAAAAAATATTAACTTTTTTGAAGTTATTGTCCGAATCACTTATCTTTTCAAGTCTGAAACCGCATCATAGATGTAATATTAGTTTTGTTACGTAATTATTTTCACTAAACAGATAACATAAGTAAATCAACTTTACGCACTAAATTAAGTACCTTAATGAAATCTTTGAACAATCGATTAGGAAACCACAAAGGTTTATGCACGGCAATGGTGAAGAGGGCCTTAAGTTCCTTAACCGAAGTCGGTAACAAGAGATCTTTGGAAGAACTAAACCCTAACCGGTTCAAGCTCGACTCACTAATGGAGTCGGTCATCGCGAGTATCGAACCAGACACAACCATTGCTCTAACCATGTCCGGGTAAGCCTCGGCAATCTTGAAAGCAACCATGCCACCGTAGCTAAACCCTACGGGGACAAATTTATCCACGCCGAGGATACGAAGCCCCTTGACCAAACAGTTGGCTTGAAACGCCGGAGACCGGTCAGAGTTATCGGAGTAGGAACCACCGAAAAAGAGGAGGTCCGGTATGTAAACCGAGTACTTCTTGGATAATGCACCGACTTGAAACTGCCAAGTTACGATTCCTTCTGCGGCGAAGCCGTGGATTAACAAGACCGCCGGTTTGGTTGGTTTATCCGGCTTGGCTGGTTTTTCAGTACGGGATTTCTTCTTTAGGGTTTCTTTAGGAACCCAAAAGTTCATCTTTGTCCCTGGTTCGATCTCTAAAGTGTAGGGAACGACACCAGCCATTTTCATAAGACCGTTCAGCAATGGCTTTTGTGCCTCGACCCAGTTCACCATTGTGCTACTGCTGTTTTTGGCTCTTTTTTTGTATTTGTGGAGAGATGAGTGATTTCAAAAGGATCAACTGGGAAGCAACGTTATATAAGCTTAATTTGTTTTGTGTGTGTTTGTGTTTAACCACAACTTGTGAAATTGGGTTTGGAATTTATTTTAATGTGTTTGGTGTTAGGTTGTTATCTCGGTTATCTAATTTTCCTTTATTCACTCCTCTAAGTAGACGACTACTTCTAGAAACTAAAATTGTCATGTTGATCAGATGAATAATTCATGTTTAAAAGTTTCTCAAATTCATAGATAATGAAATAATAAATACAATCATGGTGATTTAATAGTCAATTCCAATTAGAGAATATATATTTTCACGATTATATATTATGCTTTCTAAATTTTCAAACTATTGCACATACAGAAATATATGTTTTTGTTTAAGGGTTGAAAGGCTGAATATTAAATTTACATGAAAAGAACAAACTAAATGCAGGGGTGCTTTATAGGAAAAAGTACATAGGAATAAAGCAGAAGAAAGAGACCAGGGAAATTATACTCCCTCTAAATAAGTCCTCCCTCTTTGGTAGGGTCTCTTATTAATTGGGGTTTGATTGATGTAACAACTTTAGTTATTGCTCTGGCCAATAATAGGGTTCAGTAATTGTTTTTTTTTGTTGGATATTAGACCTAATTAATTACATACAGTTGGACAGAGAACCGGTAGATGGGGTCCATTTACCTTTCATGTAGTTGTTTAGACAACCTGCATTTCCTACTTCCGTCGTTATGTTGAAAACTTTTATTTCCTCGTATAGAAATATTGCGTACCGTATAAGTATTATATTTATGTGTTTCAAATATTATTATAAAAAGCATAAAAATTTATCTTTGGTAAACAAACTAAACGTAATGCGTAGAATATGGCGGTCGTCCATTACGTCGAAGTTTTGAATTGGGGCTATTTGTACTGTGAGCTGTTGGATCAAATTTAGTGATGGGCCTCTCGCCTAGCTATTCATATTGGACTTACTGGGCCACCCGGCTCTACTTTATTGCAATTTATTTAAAAGGAAACATGACCTTCTACATAATCTCCTACAGCATTAGAATCTCATGTGATAACCTTTTAAACGGTCTTTGAAACAGCAATTGTCAGTTATTGAAGGACCACTTTATATTGACATAACCATCAGCTCTATCGAAAAGGCTTTCATCGATGCGAGCGGGACAATCTTTGAGAAGCTGAAACGAATCAATTTTATTTTTTTTGGTAAAAAGCTGAAACGAATCATAAGCGTTGTGAACCAGCCTTGTATATTTCGTCACCCTTGCAAGGATTCCTGGTGTATAAATCCAACGAGAAAGAAAGTTTGAATAAATAACAGAGAGATGGTTCCGACAGTGGTCGAAGTGCGACCTTCTGAACTACGGTAGCTTTTATGTCTTTTGATATTAATATACAGTATTTTTTTTTGAATTTTCATTGTTTCATATGAAAGTATGAAACCTAAATAAACGTCTATTTTATATCAAAAACAGAGTCTAGAGCTAATATCATCATCATAACTGTATTTCAAATAGCAACTGATAAAAAAAACAAAATCTTTTATCAAAAAAAAAACTATGGAAAAAACATTAGAACCAAGAGGATAACTCTTAAGCTATAATCAAGGAACGTCTCTGCTATTTGGCTCACTACTAAGCGAAAGAGCAAGGACTTGAAAGAACCTTATTAACTCGTTTGTAATACGAAATAACGTTTATTAATCTTCTTTTCTTCGTTATGTGTATACATATGCATTCAATTCTCAGCTAGCTGCTGATGCAAGAGAAGAGGTCGGCTCAGGTACAACATCAGCTGCATGGAAGCCGTTTGGTTCCTTATACTGTTTCTCCTCTAATCCCCAGTACCTTGCGGTTTTGACATCGTCTTCATACATTTGTCTTGAAAACTCCTCATGATCATACGCTAGTGTTGCTTCGCCTCCAAACTCCTTGGGGAGATTCTCAACATCAAAATGTGATGTCATCAGTTCATCACTTGTTTTGTCTTTTGGGTACACAAATTTGACCTTTTGAGCTGTGCGTGGGTCCAAGAAGTACTTAATAGCCTACATGGTAAAATAAATGGCTCTTTAAAAATAAATAAAGTGACATTTTGATAATGAATTGTGCAATGACTATGTTACCTTGTAGCCTGCTTGGAATAGTCTTGGTGGATTGTATAGAAAGGCCATACCGAGTCTCTCAGGGTAATGATTCTGTAGGATGTAGACAATGTCGAGTGTTGTTTTCATAGGGGCATTAGCGGCCATAGACCAACCAGTGAAATCAATGAGCCATGACATTTGTTCTTGTCCCCTTGGAAGATTGAGGATTGCATTTTCAAGAAGATAAACCAAATGCTTGATATTACCTTCTGCTGATGTTGAGTTCTATTTATAAAAATATTAATTGGGATTTCAGAAAAACTCATGAAAAAGATTTTTATTTTTAAATTAGATAAATATCTCAAAAATGCGCTTACGTACCTGCATTGTAGGTCTCATTATAAGCACTACTCTACCTTGTCGATCATGAAAACTAGCTCTTGAAACTTTACCGGTCTCACCTTCGTGTGCTACTTGATGCTGTAGAGAATCAGAGAAGAAAAGAGATGATTCAAAAGCGGAAAGAGATAAAAATAATCCGATATGAGTAGAGGTAAGTTGAATTTACCCAAAGGATCTCATGAGGTTTGTATGTTGATCTCCACTTAAGAGTCTCCTCGATCATTTTCTTGGCTTTTTCGACATTCCAATTACGAGCATCCAAATACCTCCTCAAGGAAGCATCAGAGCAGAACACTAAACTATGTCCCGAGAGCGGTCCTAACGCAGATCTCAAATTGCTAACCTGAATGTTTGTAGAGGTCTTATTAAGCAACACTTTGGTAGTTAAGATTATATTAGTGCTCGTGTAGTGAAAAGAAAAGCTTCGTGTACCTTGTTTTCTTGCTGAGAATCATCATCAAGTTGGTGAGCGTTCCTTCTCTTAAACATGTTTGATTGACAATCTTTTATCTCTAAGTTGACAGCTTTAAACAAATAAAAACGGTAAGAAACCATCTTATAAAATACCTTTTTAATCTTATAAAATACTTGTTAATATTAAGTTAAATAAAATCTGATTTCTCTAACAAAAATATTAAAATACTTGTTAATATTAAGTTGAATCTTCGTCAAACATACTGTATATGATAATTCTCTAGAAAAGAAACAAAGTCCTTCTAGAGAATTTCAAAGCATTTACAGTATTAAAATTTTCATGAATAGTAACTTAACAGTTAACACTGACATTAGAGCTAAATCCGTTATAATAAAACAATTCTTTAATAACTCCTCCATTTAACTTTTTCATTTATATTTTTTTTAACAAACGATCGTGAATCCAAACTTGTATTTGCAAATTTCAGTAAATATCAACTTAAAGGTTAATTTATACAGAAAAAAGTCAATGAGAGTGATGAAGTTTACTCGTTGAGAGCAGAAAGCCTTAATTACATAGATCGAATAACACGTACGTACGCTCAAGAAACTTGATTTTTAGGCAAACAAAATGAAAATAAAATAAAATAGAAACGTTAACAGAATCTAACCTGACAATATGTATCTCTTTGTATGAATGAACGAGAGAAGGATCAATGGGGTTTGGTTGTCACGCGAGTATCATTCCCACTTTTAAAGGACTAAAAAGGCAAAAACGTGGGAAAGATGATTTTGCAGACATTAACTAGCTTTTGTGGTAAGTAAAATTAATAAATTTGTAGTCAACTTTTTTAAATACTGGGCCCATTTATGTTTATGTAAAAGGCCCATTGGTTGGTCAATAGTAAATACTAGTAAAAAATTAATTTATTTTTATATAATTAAAATTTTAAAATTTTGGCGCTTGTGTTAGTTATTTTAACCGAAATAAATTAGATCTGGAAAAGTTTGCAATTATAACAAGCACAAGAGATGAAAAACGGCGCGGAATACAGATATGGTGATGATGAATTTGCAAAATCCTAACTTATTTCACGTTTTAACAAAAAATGGTGCAGTAATAAATTGAGTTTTTGCAAAATTTTGCCTTGGGTGACAATTCTCTGCACACGAATATGTTGACTTTGGAGTTCGAAAACTGGTTGGCGTAGAAACAGAAAATGTAACAACACTAGCTCAATTTGGATGACAAAAAAAAAACAACTCTAGTTCAAAACATTATTAGATTGTTTGGACTGGCTATACTTCGATATCTATAGTTTTGGAGTAATCTTCGCAGAAATAATTACACAAAAATATACAAGAGATCCCAACAACCATTTCAAAATAATAAGATGCTCTTTTTTTTTTGGTTAAAAAAATAATAAGATGCTCTTTAATCTGAGATTTCCGTGAAGAATACTCCATAACTGTATACTTTGATGTCTACAGTTTTGGACTAGTTCTTGCAGTGATAATCACAGAAAAAAAAATAGAGCACTCCAACTACGGTTCCTAAATAATAGGATGCTTTTTAACTTGAGGTTTCCGTGGAGAATACTCCAGAACTGTAATAACACATGACTCCTTCGCTGTAAGTACTTGTGTGTAGTTAGTTTCTAACCTCAAACCTTGTATATATGTCATTAACTGATCCTGTACAAAAACCAACCTCCAATCCCAAAGAAGCCCAATATTTCTATAGAGAATTTGTCACCGGATTTTGTTAATAATCAAACTTTGAATCTGCTTAACACAGACGAAAATTATCTAGAAAATCTCAGAACCACCACAATATTAGTCTAGTCTTCTAGAAAATTATAAAATTCATTTCTGAAGAGACCAAGACATATTGACAGTCACAGTTATATGTCTTGAAGCCTACGGGACTATCTTACTCCAGATAGACTTGAAAACAATAGAAGCAAAAACGAGATGTAAATTTAAAAAGGTTCAAATTCAAGACACAGAGACAAACACCTTAAGTTACATAACAGCAAACTTACTGGGAGAGAGAAAGAAATAGATTTATGGAGTTAGGTTATCACAGCTCGATTAAACACTCTTTATGATCGAAAAAACAGCTTTTCAATTAATGAAGTTGAAGGTTTTAGTTGGGCAGATACCCCATCAGTTCTTGTGATTGCCATACTGGTACTTTCTGCATTCATTGTTACCCCATAAGCCAATTAATGTGTAATATTGTTAGCCAGCACCACCACCAAACACAACCAGAGGTAAGGAATCAAGAAAATAAACACAAGCTATAACATTCCAAATTATTTATGAGGCGTGGTTACAGCTAATCACTACATTTTAATAGATATTGGTTTAACTGAGTAACTGATCACACTATTAGAAAACTTATGGTGACGAAAATTAGGATTAGTAATTCAATCGTAATAATAAGGATTCTTAACGTTTAATTTTTAATTCCTCGACTAAGTTTATTTCGGATAAAATCTTTGAACTAAATATTTAAAGAAAAAATCTATAAACTAATTTTATTTAATGAATTATTTTTTTTTGTTTATAGTATCGGTCAAAATTATTATTTCTACCGATAAATTTTAGTTTATTGATTTTAGATTAACTAAACAAAGTTGAAAATTTTATCATTAAAAATCTAAAAATCAAAAACAAAAAATCAAATGAAAAATATAAAAATATAATGATATTATCTAAAAATTGGTAACTTAAATTTTCAAAATTATCATTTTCAAAATTTATGCAAACAGATGAGTTTAGTTTGTTTTAAATCAACATTATATATGTATAAATTGAATATATATAAAAATTAGATAATAAAAATTATCTAAAGTTTTATTGGTATAGTGGTTCTTTTGAATGGCATTAGAGATAAATTAATTATCTAAAAAATAGTAATTAACATTTTCAACACTAACATTTCAGATAAATTATGGAAATCAATGAGATAAATTTATTTTAAAATTCATATTATATGTGAGAGTTAAAATTTGCAATTCTAATTTTGTGAATATCGTAAGTTTAACTGACTAGATGATATTCGTCTTTGTTGACCTCTGTCTTACATATAAGATGGCGAAACAAATCACTCTCAAATACAGAGAGGTCACATGAAAACATGCTGGAGTTTTCAAAAGCTGTCTCTAACGTTTGTTTCAATAATTTTTATTATATTTTCTGGTTTTAATGTTGATTTTAAAAGAGATCATACTAATATATTTACATAAATGCTAATTTTATAACTTAAGTGTATTAAATTTTTAATGATAAAACATTTCAAAACACTATAGACAAAAAGTTAAGTTCATTAAATAAAATTAATTTAATTTTTTTTCACGATATATTTAGTTTTGGGTTTATTACCCGAAATAAATTAGAATTTTAAAGTTAAAAATCTTAATAATAGTAATTACTATAGAATAAAGAAAACAGTTGTGAAAGCTCTTTTAATCCATTGTTTAATTAAAGTTTCATTAATATTTTTACACCAGAATCAGAGACTGTGGTCAGATGGTGATTAATTTGAGGACAAAATCTAATAGGATGAAATTACCGGAATTCAAATTTCGAAAACCACTGGAAAATTAATATTTTGGTATCGTTAGAGATAACTAGTCTGAACTCATTTTTGTGGATGTCAGAATACTTTTATATAATTCAAAAAATGCTTTTCACCAGAAATTATGGGGTTTAAACCCCAAGAAACGCAAATTATATAAATTACGAAAAAATGGTTACAACAAATCTTCATATCATCAACATTACACATGACATATCATTGAGTATAGATCTCATAAAATAGCTCGGAAAGGCGCAATCATACGTGAAAAGTTCTCATGTATTCTTATATGGTGGCAAAATTATCGACCTTGATATTTCTCAGCATAGAAAACAATTTTGATCCATCTGCCACTTAAATCCCAAAGTATATAATCTATGAATTTTACTTCTTCCCCATTTTATTTTTGATTTATGCGCTTTATATCTCCCCCACAATCCACATTATCCTTTTCATCATTTAAGTCCAAATCGAAACGCGTCCAATATGTAACCATGATGTAAACATGTAAATATTAGGCATACTTTTCCAGACGGTCGCAACGATAACTTTTTTTTGTCACCCTAATTGGGACAAAAGTCTTTGCTTAGTTGCCTGTGATCAAAGTTACATAGTTAATTAAGCAATGACCAATTCTTTCTCCCCTTGCCAATGCAAAAAGGAGATCATAACAACCGAAACTCAACATCAGTTAAATTAAAAAGGATGAGGAAGACAGATCCGGGTGGATTCGAACCACCAACCTCTCATAATGAGAGCTCTACCATTTTGAGCTTACAGATCTACTAATACAAACCTTTCCGCGTTAGCAAGGCATATGAACTTTTCAAACTTTTTCCACATGGAAGCAAAAACCCATTCGCAAAAGAGCCCTATGCACAATAAAGAAAAGTCTACTATCAAATTGGATATGGATCAAGATTTAAAGCCTGGTTTAAGATTAAAAAAATTTCAACTATGAATTACTGTTAATAACATTAAACACCAAAGTTGTAACTGAGATTTAAGAAAAAACGATATATAGATAGAAAGTATATAATCAATTACTATAGAACAACATCCGATGTTAACATTCAAAATCTTAGTGCAACAATATAACTGTAGTATACTATTCAAGGTTTACAACATTAGTTAATAACATACAAGAGCCGTGGGGTAACATAAGTAAAACATCAGACACTTGGTTCGAAAACAAACTTCTCATTCAGAACTCTTCAAAGCCATTTGCAACTCTAGGAATCCTAGAGTACGATATGCTTACAATATGGTACAATGTAATAACTATCTACTATTCCTCAAGTTAATTCAAATTCTCAGATCAATGCTAAGTCTGGAGATATAAATTAATACGAATACTTGGCCGATATAATATTTTTGGAGAATGATTGAGTAGTACCGATGATTTAATAATGAGCCAAATAAAAGCCGATTAGATGTCAATGGATGTATTAGTAATGCGAATAAATAATTGAAAGTACCTTTTGGTCTCCATGGAGTATGTTGAACTTGGTTATGCAGGTACTCGACTCCAGATCCAATAGTAGTGATTCGAATCAATTCAAAATATGTCTGTGAATCGAGATATTTTGGTGATTTGAGATATGAGTGTGTGAGTGTGATAGTGAGAGCAGAGTGCAAAAGACACAAAGGAGGTGAGGGGAGAACCCGGGCTATAAAAATATGTTCCCCGTGCGAACTCCCCTCACAACAACACGAAACAGTTATTTTTTTATTAGGGATATTTTGTGTGACCTGCCATGCAAGCGCACCTGTCATGGCAAAGGTCGGATGACAAAGATGCTAATTCAGAACTCAAGCCCTCTCTCATCAGAAAGGCTGTATCGTCCCTAAACAAACATCTCATACATCCTATCACTCAATTTCAATTTCACATATCTGCCATCCTCTTCCTCTTCGCTCTTCTCTAATCCTTCATCAAAACGCAACGAAATTCTCAGATCCGGCGAGGTTAGCGGCCGAGGTCATGATGCGAGATCAGATCTGAGATTCCGAAAGCAACAAATAAATGAGATTACAACAGAATTCAATCGAAATAAACGACTCACAACGATCAGATCAAAGATGCGATAGGCATAATTACCAGCTCTTCAACCAATCGTCGGAGATATTAATCAGCCGCTGGGATCAGTCTTCTCGCCGTGATTTAAACCGGATCCACTGGATACATACGGATACGACGCCGATCTGAGAGCCGAATTTGCGACGAACTTCATCGGAGAGACTTCGATACATCGACGAACACGAGAGATGTAGCGAAAAAGTTGAACGAATCATAACAAACGCGGGTATATGAAAACCTACAGAGATCAATTCGCTACTTTTATACAGTGTTAGGACTATTGGACGGACTAGATCACATTAATAGATATAAGATCAACGGTCTATGTGGGTTACGTGTTTAGGGGCGTTTTTAATGAGAGGCGGTTGTTTTACACATAAAATAGATAACGATTAAATTAATTAAAGGAAAATGGCCAGCTAATATGTGTTGTTGGATTTCATTGTCTTACCTAATCACGTTTACTTTAGTGCTCCCTTTACTTTATTGGGAAAAAAATCTGAAATTTTCCTAGCGATTTTTTTATTTTATTTTGCCTTCTTCTTGAAGATTTTTTTTTTTGTCGGGTTTATTATGCTATTAGAAACAACTAGAAATATTACATAGACGATATTACAGCTGCGTCGTCTGGGATTCGAACCCAGACTTAGGTGTAGAAGCCTTTAAACCTTGACCACTAAGCCACGGTGCTTCCACTCTTCCCGGCGATTTACATCACGGCTTTTCCATATATTTTTGTTAATTTATTTTCTATCAAAGAAAGTCAGAAACGCATTATTTTTCTATAGGAGAAATATTAGGCTCCTTCTAGATAAATCGTCTACTTTCTTTGCTGCTTTTGATAACGGCCAATGTAGTTAACTGGCTTGACATAAAGCCATGAAGGTAACTGGGCCAATACAAAGCCCATAATCAAATCGCGTTGTCTCTCTATCGGACTGTAATCAAACCATTACCTGTGTGTAGTAGCATGTGATTTTGTTGTGGTTATGTGGCTGGTTTGCCAATGTTGGAACCAGGTTTCACTACGCTCCAAATTCGGTTTGAGATCTTGATCCAAACGTGACAAAACCTAAATTAAGCACTATTGAAACTCAAGAAGAAACCATAGTCCACGATAGTCAAGGTCCACTCGTACTGAAAGAGTCTTACATGATGAGATGCGGAGTATAAACCGTAACAAGAACATAATGGATTTGTCACTCCAATTAGACCATAAATTTGTATATATTCATAAACCATAGAAACACAATCAAGAAGACAAGAGTAGCTCCTTTGAGTTATGTTGAAATCTAAAGACTGAAGAGAAACATTATGAGGATCACCTTCACACTGAAGACTAATCTAATAGCTTCTCTAGAAGTCTTCATGTGGATTACTATTAATATTAGCATTCTTGTTTCCTGTTTGAGATCCACTACCTCTAATCTCAGCATAACCTGGAGGCAGTTTCGGCGGATGAACAACAGGCATGTTAGGAGAAGACTCGCTGTTGCTACCAGAAGGTCTGAAGGTCCAGTTGATAGTGCTGATACCTGAAGAAGAAGATGGATTTGAAGGGAACTGGCTATGCTGTCTTAGATAACTAGGCAATGTGTCCTTATCGTCGAGCTGCTGCTTATCAAAGTCCAGAGCACTGGGTTTTGCTGCTGGCTCGCTTATCATATCCCCTGGGTTGGCAGTTCCAAACAGCCAAGGCTGTCTGAATTTCGGGTGCTTATCTTCTTTGCCTTTGGGCTGTTGCTGGTGTGGATGATCTGAACTTTCTACGGGCTTAACCAATGGCTTCTCTCTGTCCACGAAACTCGGTTCAGGTGGATCCACGGCTCTTGGGGTTGTTGAGCGGGTTGTGGAGATAGTGGTCGTGGGGAATGCTTTCTCCGGCGGGACGGCTGGTGTGTAATTAGAAGGGAGAAGATCGTCCCAATTCTCAAGGAGTTCCTTGTAGACTTTGCGCAGGGTTACCTCGGTGAGTCCAGTTATTTTACAAATCTCAGCTTGGGTCTTTCTTTTATCCTCAAGCTGGCAAGCTAGATAGATAGCAGCTGCAGAGATGCTGATGGGGTTTCTACGGGTGCAGAAGCATTTGTTGATCACGACTTCTCCTATATGAGTCGCCAGTTCCTAGGAAGAAGAAGATACAGGTTCAGGCACTGATAGATAGATACACTATCTGTTTAAGTCTAGTTGACACACTACCTGAGCAGACTTGTTAAGCTGAAGGAGGGTGCAGAACCTCGGCATATGAACCGATATAGAGTTGCTGTTGATTGGTTGACTCAGCTGTAAAGCTTCTCCTAAGATCTTGATGTATTTCCCAATCTCCTTCTGCTGTACATTGGCTGCAATTGAGATCTCCTATTGGTTCAAAGCATTAGACAAAAGAAGCCAAAACCAGATAAAAAAATAGAAAATAGAATCTGCAATATTACCTGAAGAGTTCTAGGCTCCTGAGCTTCTCTAATAGCTTGAACAAGACAAGCAGTGGCTAACGCTTCGACGCTTCTGTTCCTCAAGCAAGTAGCCGAGCAGCAATCCCTAAACAACTGAAAAGCATGTTCAGAGATATCGCAATCCAACCCTAGAATCGACGCCACGTCTATGATCTGCATATAAGCCCTAAGGTTATCCACCACAACCACCGTCGACGAGTTCGTCGAGCTCGAAGCGAGCTCCAGTGTTCGTTCCAGCTCGGCGAGGTGACCGGAGAAGGAGAGGGAGGAGCGAGCGAAGATCGGGGTGGGCTCTAAGGACCAGGTGGAGAAGGCGGTGATGAACCCCGTCGGCTCGAACGGATCTTCTTCTTCCTCGTCGTCTTCGTCGCCGTGGGGAGACGGTTGCGACGCGGGGGGTTGGAGATCGGGAGTGACGAGGCAGAGAGGAGTGTCTTGCGCGCGGAGATGGAAGAGGTGGTGGTGGTTTTGCGTCTGGCGTTCTTCCACCACGCGGCCGCATGAGGAGCACTCCGTTATCGATCTGCCGGAGCTCGTCGTTGCGCACCGTCCTTGCGACGACGAACAGTACGGACACTTCATTTTCTTTTCGCCGGCGTGTTTCGGTTTATGTGTGTTTGTGTTAATAAACGCTACGAGAGTAGAAATAGTAAACCGGGTAGAACTTTTTTGTTTTGTTAACCGGGAGTATCAATTTGAGTCTGGACCGGAACTCAACTGATCCTTAAAATCAAAGTAAAGTGTTGACACTTGACAGTGTGCGAGAATCAGATACTATGGCACATATTCAAATCTCCCAAATATAGAAGATCTCAGAAGAAGAAGAATATATTATAAGGATCCATGTTTCTACATACACATATAATTATGAAAGTAGCTGTATGTGATTACCAATCGATAGAATCTCAAAAGGAGCTATTGATTCTCTCAAAATGAATTACTCATTTGATAGTTCATCTTTTGGCTTCAGCAAGTAGAAATGATCTTAGGATTATATGTAGTAAATGTGTGTTACAAATATATCATCAGCCTAGCTACTTGCTGCTGGCTTGTGTAGAATCTTCTTGAAGCTTCTTCCCAGTTCCCTTGCACTCTGAGCACCAAACCCAACAGAATTAATTAGTAGTTTAGATGAATTATCCCATTCAATAAATGCAAGAAGTTAACTTCGAATGATGGAAACCATACTTGACTAACCAACCAACTTATTCTACAAGTGGGGTTTTTGCAATAATTGCAACAAGAAACATAAACCGAAAGCTATAGGCTATCTAGAATTATTAGAGCTGTCATAACATGTTTTCTAAGCAAGGCTGAATCACATGCTAAGAATGTTACTGAAACATACTCAATCTCCAGAATCATTAGTCCTAATTGTTAAAACGTATGGTATTTCAATGTGATCGTATATACATATGTATCAGATTGCATTCTGTCTTTAACATGTAACATGTAAATCACTTGCAGAGTATCAGTAAATCTCAGTCCAGAATAACCACCTAAGTCGACTCGTACACATGAAGTCAAGATACCAAATTAAAGATTACTATGTACTACATCACATTTATAGAAACTATGAAGAGAGTCTGAGGTTACTGCAACTAGAGGTAAAACCTACCATCCGTTCAAAATGTATCTACTGATTCTGAAGTCACAAATCTACTACCAGAGAATCCATTCAAAAAAAAGCACTAAACTTTAAATCAAGAGACATCACCATTGATCTGGTAGGAGTACGATCAAGAGAAATTTTCTGAGCCACCGACATCTTGGCGATTTCAGAAATAGCAGCGTCTCTAACCCCAGTAACATCACTGATAAGCTCTTCGTAAGCAGCAACAAACGCCTTTTGCCAAAACTCAGGCAACTTGATCCGACGACTGTTAGTGTACACATCCCACATATGCTTCACTACTTTCTCCCTCTCCTCCATTTCCTACAAAACCCACAAAACTCACTCAGTATCAAAATCTAGACAAGAGATGAGCAGACAAAGAGGGAGAAGTAAAGAGTTAAAACCAGAACGTCGAGATTCTCATGGTTTGTTGGGATCCCGATATCTTCCGATAACAGGTTTAGATTCTCGGTGGATAACCGGAGAGTGACTGTACCGGTGAACATAGACCAAAAAGCAAGAAGCATAAGAGCAGCAAAGGCACAGAACTTGTAACGACCTCTTCCAAACAAGACCGAATCGGAGCTATCCTTCTTCGGATTTGTCGCCGTCGCCGGCAAGACATCGTCCTCCTTCATCTCGATCTCAACGGTTTAACACACTCAACAACTTTGCGTGGTGGTGAGGATTAGAGCAAAAACCTGAGCTCAGTTTCAGTACATTCAGTGTCGGCTCGATTTTGATCTGAGCACAAGTACACACTCTCTCTCTTTCACTATTAACTGGGGGCCTTTGTTTGCTCGTAACTGTCAACATACGAGCCGTTGATCTAGAATTGGTAATTAATACCAAAAATTCTGAGCAGATCTAACCGTTGGTTTATAGTTTGATAAAAGCCACACACAAATAAGACTAAACGGCGTTGTATCAAATACTAAAAAAGGTAGTCGCTTTCATTTAAAGAAGAAAAAAAGTTCAAACGGTGCCGTTTTCGCCGCGTACTTTATGATCACCGTCTCTTTGAAAAAGTGCTTCGATCTCTTCAAGCGACTTTCCTTTCGTCTCCGGCATTAGGAAGAAGAAGAAGTTCCACGCCACCGCCGCTACTCCGGCGAACATAAAGAAAGCTCCGCCGGTGGTTATCGCCTTAGTCAACGACAAAAACGACATCGACACAGTAGCGTTCATTACTCTGTTCACCGCAACGCCGAGACTCGCTCCTTGGGCTCTAAGCTTCAACGGGAACACCTCGGAGCTGTAGACCCAAGTTATTGGGCCAAGCCCGATAGAGAAAACTGCTACGAAACTATAAGCCGAAACTATGCTCAGCACCAAAGCCCAAGCTAGTTTCCCGCCAGAGTTCTGGGCCATCGTAAGCCCAAATCCTAACATCGTCAGCGCGCAAACCATTCCTCCAACGCTCGTCAACAAAAGCTTCCTCCGACCTACCTTGTCAAGCAAAAAAGTCGCCGTGAAAATAAACGTCGTTTTCATTATTCCGACACCGATTGTAACTAAGAAAAGTTTGTCTTTTGCCGTGATTCCCGCTCTCTTGAAGATCTTCGGACCGTATAAAAGAACAGCTTCGATTCCCGTCGCGTGTTGGAAGAAATGAATCCCTAGAGCGGTTAAAAGAACTCGTCTTACCGCAGGAGTAGGTCTTAAAATGAGCTCTTTCCACACACCTTCACCGTGAGTCTTCTTGTTCTCCATTTTCACCACTTCTTCCTCGCACTTAGGGTCGATTCCTGCAGCCGTTTTGATGTCTTGAAACCGTACTTTCGCCTCTTCTGGCGAGTTTGATACCAAGTCTAGTATCCTCTTGCCCTCTCCGAGACGGCCTTGTAGAATCAACCAACGTGGAGATTCTGGCATTTTTAAGATCCCGAACGCTAGCACTAGCGAAGGAACCGCGGCGATACCGAGCATCAGCCTCCAGCCTATATGCATTGGTAGCTTGGAGAAGAAGTAGTTCACTAGGTAACCTAGTAGAATTCCTATACTGATGCAGAGATGCGGGAGGGAAGCTAAGAGTCCTCTATGTGAAGCGGTTGCTATCTCGGCTGAGTAAACCGGAGCAACCATTAGAGCAAAACCAACTCCGAGTCCGGCTGTGCATCTACCGGTAAGGAGTACAGGATAACTTGGACCCCAGCCCATGAGTATCGAGCCCAACATGAAGAGTATTGAGGCCAAGACGATTGTGTAACGTCGTCCGATTATGTCCGACGTTCTTCCGGCGAGTAATGATCCGACGAGTGCACAAAGGTTGAGAATACCGGTGAGAACTTCGATCTGAACATCGTTTGTCTTCAACTCTTCTTCTATAAACACCATCGCTCCACTCATAACACCAGTATCTATACACAAATGTATATCATCAGTTCTCATGATCATAAAACAAAACATATTAAATTTTTTTAATTACTTTGAAAAGTAAAATTTCAATGATATACAAACATATTTATAATTTTTGGAGATTTCTTAAAATATATTTACCATAACCAAAGATGATGGAGATGATGGAGGCGACAATAGCACATTGAAGTGCGTATCTATTAACTCCTGTCGGCTTCTCGGTCAGATTCTCGACCGTCTTCTCGGTCGGATTCTCGCCTGATACTTGATCGGTCATGATTAATTCACGAGCAAGTATTTAGAAAACTATAGAGTATGTAAACTTTAAGTAATTAGTGTATCTCCCAATTGTATGCTTTTGTCTGAAAGTTAGTTATGAGTTTGGTTCTTCAACTCTCTCACACTACCAAAGAAGATACGTTGATTATATATAGAAAAAAATAGATGACAACACATAGAAGAAGACTGTACTCGTGAAAGCCACAAGCTTGAAAAAGGATTTAGTTATTTGAATCCAGTGGACAAGGGTCAATCACAACTTCTACTTTGTGTATATTAATAGAAGTTTGGTTTGCGATCAATTACTTAAGACCAGATCAATGACTTTAATTACGGACATTATTGTAATTAATAAATAATAGTTTGATCCGATATGACTCTAAACTTGGAAGTCTGATGTGTCCTTAAAATTGATCGGTGACATATACTCCTAGTTAACTTCTCATTTTGGATAAGAACGTACGTATCTATAACCAAATTGACTTCTTGGGGTACTGTACTGATCTGAACGTGAAATTTGACCAGCAAAGATTTTTCTGATGAGAAGATATGGGTACACGGCACGAGACTGTTGATATTGGATGAGAACTATTTTTAAATATTTGCTTTTTATTTTTATTATCGTGAAATTTCTATAAATTTATGTAACCAGACAAAAAAAATATTTGGCTGGATTCATAGAATCAAAGGTCAGCGATGGAGAGTGTAAAACGTCATGGGTCCGGTCCATTTTGATGGTTTTCTTCAAAGTTTGAAATTTTAGATTATTTAATGGAAAAGTCAAGTGGCTATTTGGATTAAGAAAATCTAAAAGGAGTTTTTATTGATTAGAGACTTTGAATCATGCGAAAAGCCATATATGTTTTGGCTAGTCAAGTAAATATGCACAACATAGGATTTAATTAGAAAGATAATGGATTTCTGTAAACGTAATATCATTCGCATATGTAGCAGAGAAAAAATACCATGTTATTTATTCATTATGTGTCTGCTAGACCGTGTTTAGTTTCCTAGATCCATGCAAATCAATGTTCAAAAAATATTAACCATATATTTAACAGTGTGACAGGGTAATTTTTAAAGCTGTAGCTCATATTTTATATTTTTAGTGTCTTTTGAAATTATAACTTCTAAATTTAATAGTATATCAAAAAAATTAACGGTTTATACCATAATTTTATATTTATTTAAATCAAAATCTAATTTTTTATTTTTAAATTTGAACTCTGTTCGACCATTTAACTTGCTCCTATTCAGTGCCGGCTCTTGGGGTGTGCCCAAGGTGCACAAGCACAGGGTCCATTTTTTTTTTCAAAAATTCTTATAGAAATTAGGGTCCTCATTTGTATTTAGAGAAATGATATTGTAATTTATGAGAAACAAAATATTTTAGCACAGGGACTATAATTTATCTAAGCCGGGCCTGCTCCTATTAGACCTCTCTGATGCGAATAGTAATAGCATGTAATTCATGCTATTTTATAGGAGACAATATCATGAGTTGTTAAATTTACTTGATCTTGAAATAATACTTTGTTTTAAAAAAAATCTAAGAAAAGTTGTCGACAGAAAACATACCAGACAAGAAAAAATTCTTTGAAAAGCCTCTGCCTTGTTTAGACTGATAACATACATCATTTGCTATGTCATAACCTCGTCTGGTATCGTCATCTGACGAATGAGTTATCAAATAAAAAGATGATAGAATATATAAGCCAATGATTTCTTACAACACAGAATTACAAAAATCTCACAAACGCATAAACGTAATTTTAATCGTTCGTGCAGAACCAAACAAAATACTGTTTTTTTTTTTTTGTCAGCTGTCCATTTTTGCTAGATCAAGTAGTGGTCCGATGAGCCGAGTCTCCGTGGAGTCTCTCCATCTGACCGGGTCTGATCTATATGGGAAAAAATGTATCCTCTCCTTCTTGCTTCTTTAGCTAGAGCATCGGACTTTCCATTCATGTTTCGAGGAATATGAGACAAACTTACATCCTCAAAATCTCCATGGAGGTCCTGAAAAATCCCGATCTCTATCGCGAATGCTGGCCACTCCTCCGGGTTCGTAATCATGTCCACCAGATCCGTGCAGTCTGTCTCGAAGCTTATCGTGGTTATCCTCATGTCCCGCATACATGATGCTGCCCAGAGTAAACCTTCCATCTCAGCGTGTAGGGCTGAGAGGCTCCTGCTACATGCCCTCTGTCCAAAGGATACAGAGCCCATTTGGTCCTTGAGACACCACCCTAAGCCACTAACACTGCCATTATCGATCCATGAGGCATCAATGCGGCAGGTAGGGATTCGAGGTATCCAAGGGGACACTGTCTCCACTTCTGAAGGATGGATATCATCATGTTCCTCCTCTTTGTCCTCCTTTTCGTTAGCCGTCCTCCAACATTCGGCTTCGAGAGACGCATGTTGGAGAGTGTCCATCGGGGATACGACTTTCCCGTTGAAGAGTTTGTCGTTTCTCGCCTTCCAGATGTACCAACAGATCCATGGAAAGGTGTCGAGTTGTGGTCCCAAGGGAGCCACCTCTTTTGTCTTCCAAAACAGAAAGTTCATGTTTTGGTATATAGATGTACACGGGAAGTAACCCGGAAGGGACGGATAGTCCGATAAAGCCCACACCTGCAGGGCAGGGGGGCACTCAAAAAGAAGATGATTAATCGACTCCACTGGGACAGCACATCTAGGACAACTCCTATCGGTACCCAGGTGTCTATAAATGAGCCTCTCTGCTGTTGCCACACAGCCCGAGATAGCTTGCCATAAGAAATGCTTCATCTTGCTTGGAGCCACTGTAAAAACATTTTTTTCTCTGAATCATAAACAAAAATGGCTTTATAGGTTTCAAAATAAAAAGAAGGGTTTACAGAAGAAATTGCAAAGCAAATTCAGTCGATACTAACTTCACCTAAAAATATCAGATATAAATCTCCATTCAGTAGCATAGGATCCTTCTAAATATTCTTAATTAATACTACATTTCGGCATTATATGTTGGTTCTTTTTTACATATACTCTTGTATAAACGGATTAGTTAATGAAAATTGATAGTTGAGTAAAAAATCAAACATAACTTGCATTGTTATTTTAAAACTTATCATATTTAGTGATGCAAATATTTTCCTAGAAGCTAGTAATGTTGAATCGTGAACGAATACCTTTAGACTTTTAGAGAGTATTTTATCATTATAAAGCTCAGTGGATGTGTTTCTATTTTTAAAACAACAAATCTAAAAATTATAAAAACAAATAAATATAGTTACTTGATATTAGCCATTTAGCTTAAAGTTATGTCTTTTTAATTTTATGTAACTTTGGGTTTTATGTATAAGGAAAACAATCAATAATTTAGTGATGTGTTTAACGACTATATTATATTCATGTTTCTGTTCTGATTTTATACTGTTATCTTCAAAAAAGTTATTTAAAAATAAGATAATTTAAAACAAATAAGATAATCATTACTTTGTACATATTCCACGGACTTTATTCACCAACTTTGTACTGTTCTATTTCCGAGCGAGTGGGGTTATCGGACTCTTTCGTCAAAAGTGTATATTGTTATTTAGCCATCATATACTTTTCCACAAAAGTGTTCAACAAATGGAGCTTATTAAAATAGTGAGTAACAGTATTACTATCACAGACAAGAGAAAATATACTAAAAAACAAGGATATAATATCTAAAACTATTATGTTGATTATAGACTCTCTTTCTTTTTCTTCTGAGAACTAGACTTTTCGTTTGTCCTTCTACGAAAAATGTAAAAGTTTATCACAATAAAACTGTACCAACACGAAAAATGTAAAAAAATTATCAGTAAAACTGTACCAAAATAGATATTAAACAGAGTATACATCTTATGCATAAACAATTTATTACTACTGTTCTATCATCTCAAAGTCTCAAACCTTAAGGTGCTAGGGTGTAGCGGAGTGTTGTTGCTCTTTCTGCTAGACTAGTCCAGGAGCTACTCGGGTATCCTACTACATTCTTTATTCATTCGTCAGAAGATAAGGGCCATTGTCAACTATAAATAAAATTTATTAAAGTCACCTCTTGGTCTTAAAATCACATGCAAAAGGGTCCCTTACCCTTAACTGAAGCAAAAAAAAAAAAAAAAAACTTTTACAAGGTCTTGAAAAGCAAAGAAACAGAGATATGGCTCAGGCTCCGTAGTCTCCCTGTTCAAACTTGTCTTCAGGGTAGAACACAGCAACCACTTGGTTACCTCCAAACTTCCTACCATTCATCCCGCTTCTTGCCCTCGACGATCCATCCGTATCACCATACTTCAAGAACACCTGCACATGTGTATTATATATCTACATTGAGATTCAACCTGCATACAAAAATTTCTACAAGAGAGAAGGATTATAATACAAACCTTGCCAAGGCCTGCAACTGGCTCACCGCTGGGGCTGGGACGCGGAATCACAACGCTGGTCAAAGCACCTGCATTTAAAGAGTTAAACAACAAACAAAATCCAAAATACAAGAGAAACCAACAACAACAAGACACTGTTATTTCTCTTCTAAGAAAAAAGATAAAAGAGGTCTATGCAGTCAGTCTCCAGTCTGAGTATGTTAGGGGCTCTGATTCTTTTATAACCAAAGGCTGTAAAACAGACATATACACAAACCAAAGAAAACAGAGAGACAAATCAAATATGCTTTTTTAAATTAAAAAAATCTTTATATCTCCAAAATCAATAGACATGTCTTACCAAACTTTCCGCCTTCTTGTCTCATGTCTTCCATGATATCTTCAAACTCCTCGTCGTCTCTAAGCTCATCCTCATTAACAACTTGAGTCAAACACACAACCGTTGTTGCCACTGGGCCTGGCTGTAACATATTCACCTGCAAAAGACAACAACAGTCTTGCAATTGATAAAAACCATAAAGAGACAAAAGGTCGCCAACATTACTAAAAATAGTTTTACCTGAAAAGCAATCTGCTGTTGAGCATGCATCAATACACTCTCTTGTTCAGGTTTCGGCTGCATTGCTCCCTGGTTGGCACGTCTCACGGTAAGTGTCTTATCTCCCATTTTGATGCCGTTTAGGGCAGCGCACGCAATGTCTGTAACGGCGACTTCTTGGTAGACACAGAAAGCGTATCCTTTAGAGTTGCCAGTCTCTCTGTCTTTCACGAGATCAAAGCCCTTGAGGGCTCCAAAGCTCTCAAGCAGCTCCCTGACTTGCAACTCGGTGAAGTAGTACGGAAGCCCGCCGACGAAAATACGGTCTGGACCCTCGAGCCCACCGGAAGCACCTGGAGTCAGACCAACAGCAGCTAAGTTTAGATGGGGACTGGGATGGCTTGGACCAAGTGATGCAGCTAGAGATGGGTTATAGTCACTAGGCCTTCTCACCTTCACTGGAGCTCCCTGGAAAAAGAAGATGATTCTAATTCTCAATTCTCAAACAAATACTTGAAAGAAGAGTAGATTAAAAAAAAAAAAAAAAACATACCTCAAAGATAATCCCGTCCAAAGACATTGCGTTACTAGCCTCTTCAACAGAACGCATCTCCACAAAAGCAAACTTCTTCTCATGGTTGATGTAAACATTAACAACAGCATCACCTGGACCAGCAGTGTTCCCACCAACAGCAGCCATAACTTGACTAAAAAAAGTAGCCACTGACTGCATGCAACACAGGAAAGTAAAATCAATCTTAGTATCAAAATGCTACATCATATATTCACTGAGAAAAAAAAAAGAGGGGATATTAACCTGTTCATTGGCTTGAGGGGAAAGGCCACCAACATAGACTCTGCGAGCATGCCTAGTCGCCTGAAGACAGCACAAAGTAAATAAGGAGACATGGTTAGAAACAGAGAAACAACTAGCATCTTTTGTATAAGTAATAAATCCAATGAAAATTAAAGCTAACCTGCTGTGTCATAGCCTGGATTGGCATCATAGGGAGTCCCCCAAACGCCTGCGAGACACCGAAGAATTAGTTCAAGAAAGACAATACAATTATTAAAAAAGTGTAAAGAGTACAAACCTGTCCATTTGGTAAGGACATTATGTTGGGAAACATTCCAATAGTTGGTGGTGCGGGAGGAACTTGGGCTACAATACAGAGAAACAGGCTAATAACATTAGAAGGGTAATATAAGAGCTAACAAGACAACACCAAACAACCAGAGGGTCTAAATTCTAATGCTATGGAAACAGAATTAATCAAAAAAAAGAAGAAAAAAAGAAAACCTGTAACAGGAGTAGCAGCACCAGCAGCTAACATAGCAGAGGCTGGAGGTGCCATGTCGAATCCACTCACCCGCTTCCTGCAATAATATAGATTTGATGTAAGAAAACTTCTCAAAATTAGATTATATATAAAACTGAGTTAGGAAAAGAAAATGGTACGGTTTTGATGGAGATCGAGATCTGCGATGACGAGATCTATCCTTGGAACGAGAACGAGACCTACGGCGACGTCTATCATCTCTACGCCTATCATAGTCACGGTCACGGCTTCTACGGTGGTCATCATCATCATCATCATCTCTTCTATCACTACGGTCCCTGCTACGATCCCTGTGACGACTACTTCGGTGATGACCACCATCTCTGTCTCTACTCCTCTCCTTGCTTTTGTGATCAACATCTCTGTCTCTGCTTCGACGATCGGAGTCCTTATCACGGCTCTTCTCTCTTTCTCTATCTTTACTTCTCGAACACTCCCTTTCATTGTCACGCCTTTCTTCCTACACACGCAACACAAACAAACAAAAAAGTTCCTAGTCATGAATCAATGAAACTAATAAAAAAAAACGAAATCTACTTCAAATAGTGAAATCAACAATCGTAGATAAACAAAAGCAGCACTAAACCCTAAACCTTACTACAAGTTTCAACTTCAATCACTAAAGAATCGATTTTTTTTTAACTGAATCCAATTACACTTATTCAGTCTAAAAGAAACGTATAATTGAAACTCTAAAGACAAAGCCCTTTAGGAGTTAATTAGAAGCTGGGAAGATTGTAGTACCTGAGATTTCGATTCTAATTGATTCTCGATTTCGCCGCCATCAACAGCCGCGCCGTTTCCCGCGTGATCTTCGAAGTCGGTCATCTGTTTCGCCGGAGATAGGGTTTAGATAAAAGCTTCCACTTTGTTTCCGCCGTCGAGATTCGAACAAAGGGGTGGGTGATGAATGTGTTGAAATAAAAAAATTAGGGCGATTTTCGATTATTTTATTACGGAACAGGAAGGGGCCGACCGAGAGGGTGTTATTGTCAATGTCATACTTATGTTTGGTGTCGTACGCCAATTATTTCGGAAAATGGAAAAATATATAGCCCGGTCCGTCTCCAAACCAGGATCTAAACTGATGTAGCCAGTCCGGTCCGAGTATAATTTTGGCCCAATCCTTGTATAATTTTGGCCCAGTTTATTAATTTTTCATGCTTAGTTTCTTTTCCAAAAGAGAAAAAAAACATGTCGAGTTGATTTGAGCATGTCTTTGTGTGAAAGCCTAATTATTATTCTTTTTGTCATAACACGTTTCTAAAGGGAAAAAAATATTTTGACATATCCCAATTATTTTTATAGGGTTTGGCGGAACGTATGCATGCATGCTCTTAAGCTTATTGTGAGTGTCAACCAACTTTTATATGCATCATGCATGAGAATTGAGATTGCCACTCTCAAATCATATACATTTTTCGTGACTGGATTATAGAAGTTGAACAATTCCATGATCTTTAATTGGCAGATTAGCTCAAGATATATGTGTACAATGCTACAAGTTAATTCAAATGTGCGTGTATATATATATTTCTTCAAACCATGGGGATCCAAAAGAGCTAACTGCGTGCGAAGACTTCATTCAAACTCTTCCATATACACTTTACTGTAAGATTAACATTTAATTTAAATTGGTTCATGGTCTCAGCTCTCACGTCTTGACAAGGACCACAAAATCATAAATTTATAATCCACTAATTGCATAGAAGAAGCTAAATACCATTATGCGGTTAGCCAAAGTTTACACGTACCTAACTTGGCAAAAATGGCAATACCAAAATTAATAGAATCAAACAAAGTTGTAACGTACGAGAATTGAAGACCCTAACTATGATGCGAATTGACCTAGAAATTATGTTACTAACTTTACGAGAGGAAAAAATATATTCGTTGGAAGTCAAGTTGAGGACGACGTGCGTGTGTTTGGGTAATTGTTGGCTCGTGGACAAACAACTTTTATATCTCGTCTCAAAGCTGTTATCACATCATACCTTATATGGTCATAAACAGTCCACATGTATGGTTCTGCGAAATGGAAGAGTTACGCTCTACAATCACATCATCTATAACACTAACAACGTACGCAAGAATATAAAAATTGTTCCCATATAGGACTAAGATGGGATCAATGAAGCCCCTAAACATCTTTAGAATCACATAAACATAGAGAATTTTGTATTTTACTAGACAAAGAGTACAAGATTATACAAATAATGTAATCCAGATTCATCCTATGATGAATTTATGATATTCACTTTGATTATAAATTTGTGTAGGTATAAATAATACTCACCATATTCACAGTTGGGTGTTATGGCGAGTATAGCACCTAGTAATACTAAATTTGTCACAAATAGTATCAAATGATAGAAAATAGTATATATATATATATATATATATATATAGTTTTGTTTCTAATTCGTATCATCTCTACAAGTAACATGCAGATTCAGAAATTTGTATGTTAGATAACAAAACACCAGAATATATATGATTCGTATAATAGTTTGTATGATCGATCATACAAACTACGAAGATTAAAATCTTTTTAGATGAATGATAGCATTTTACAAAAAGTGTTACAAAAGATAGTATTAATTAACAATAAAACGTGTAAAGTAATATATTCTTTGAAGGGGAGGGAGAGTCTCTCAAAGCATGTTGTGACTACTCAATGCGTTGCAAAATAGAAGATCCTCCATTTATTTCCTTCTTTTATTTTCTTTTGTCGGTACATTATATACTATATATTAATATTTTATTTTTATTTTAGTTTCTTATTTTAATAGTAGGCCGTGTTAAAAATTTACCACCAGCTAAATTCACAGAGAAAAATCTAGCTACTAAGCTTTAAAAAGCTGGCTGAGAACATAATACATGTTCTACTTCAAAACAGGAAAAATCATAAACAAATAAAAAACTAATCTACTCCAGACAGAATAATATGGTTTACTAGATTTAGATAATTCTGGATATAATAGATATTTTATTTATTAAAGATTCATTATAATACATGTTTAGTAATATATAGCGCTTATTTAATCTCAATACTATGCTTCTTTTTAAAAATCTCAGTAATATGCTGTAAGAACCAAATCAAATAGATACAGTTGATCGAATATATGAAACTAACATTTCACAGAAAGATCACCGTTAATCACTTATAAATTAACCATTAGTGATAGATGATTCCTCTCATTGCGTATCGTCGAACTAACATAGTTATGATCAATTCAGTAATCAAATATTTGTCTCACACCTTTTTCTATCACTCATGCCTTTGTGGGAAAGATGTTTTAGAACGATGTTCATTTGTATTATTTAAAGAAAAGTATTTTTAATTATTTATGAGTGACACAAAATAAGAATCTACCATAAAAACAAGTTATTGCTTTTGTGACCATGAAGCCTCTCTCTTTTAGTAGAAGGAAGAAGTGTCTGGTGTCGTGGATCATCGGCCTCTCTTTCCTTTCCTTACTTCCTAAGTATAAGACTTTATATATAACTTCTTCTTTTTTCTGTGTATGTGTGTGTGTGGCTAGTGGTTTTGATTGATATTTCCCCAGGAGAATACTCAACTGTGTCAATTTTACTATGCAAACTACTATTCGAGGTTAAAAACTTAAACGTATGAAAACAAATATTACCACCATGCACATAGATCTTGTATCATCTTAACTATGTGGTATTAGACTCACTATATACACCCAGTACATATTCAAATAATACCAATACAAAAGTTTAAAGAATAAGGCAGTGGAAGAATTTTGGTAATAACGAAAGAATCCATTGGTCGATCAGTAAAAGAATATTGGCAGAGTGGGAATAAAAGATATAATCGTTCATTCGTTTGTTTTAATATATGATCACGTGTGTAATAAACATAACTTGTTCTAGTTACCAACATTATTTATGAAAATTAATCATCTTCTTATTCCAAATTCCAGTCATGTAGGTAAGATTTTGTCCTATTTGGAGACATTAGTATACGCAGAACATTTATCAGTCAATATTTTATTAAAGTGTTCGTTATACCGTATACTGCCGGATTTAGAAAAATATTTATACATATAGATACATCTGTTTTTAACCGAATCAGCTTTATGAAAACAGTGACAAAAAAACAAGTGGTACTGTGATATAATGGTTTAAATACCAACAAGACGTTCGGAGCATAACGAAAACGTAGTTCACCTATGTGCTTTTTATTATCGAAACAGCAAAAATATGTAATTTAGTGGTCTGTATTAGTGTTGTCATATTACCATATTTGAGTTGAAATTCTCAATACATATTTTATAGCAAAACGGTGCTATTAAATTCGAAACATATTTGATTTTGGTACAAAAAAAAATTCGATTAAAAAAGATCAAAAAGATTTATATCTCTCTCGGTAGTTGTGCTAAATAAATGAGTAAATTTCTGCTCCGCAATTAGAACTCGACTGTCTCTTTGTCTATATCATGTCCGATCCTCGAAGATAAAACACATAATAAAATGTAAGGTATAACATGGTCAGGCTGAACATGGTACTAGTAACAGAAAAAGAAAACTACATGAGACTACGATCCAAGTGGATCCCATTGCACGTAAGTGTTCACACGATCGAATATATTAAGCCTGATTATTTCTCTATTTTTTAAATATGTATATAAAAAGTAACAAAAATGAGGAGTTAGTCATGAATTTAACATTAAAAACTAAAGAGGAGAGCTGCCGCAAAAGGAACTTTAGTAGTTTAGTGTGTTCATTGAGCGGCTACAACGCATCAAATCTACATTATATAGAACATATAAAGTTTAAAGATTAGTGAAACAGTTTTTTTGTTAGAAATAAAAAGTTGAATAAGTGACTAATGATAGGAGCCTTTTTTCCACGTTAGTAAAGGTTTCATAACGTCTTAACGAGAGGAAGCTTTTTTCCACGATATCCCCATCTATTAAAGTATAATCTATGCAATATTTTTCGTATAGTGCATGATTATTGATTTTCATTATACACATGAAGCACATCTAACACAACACACACATTGGCGCAACGATCATTGCCTGCTTTCAACAATTCATGATAGCTTGACATGGTTGCAAAAGGCTATTTCAATCGTTTACGCTTGGAATTAATGAATTGTCAACTGAATATGATGAATGGTTTCAAACTTTAAATGTTTTCTAAATACAAAGAGAAAAAAGATAGTATATTCAAAAGAATGTGGAATGGGTTTTGTAGTTTTCTGGTGCATCAAAAATAAAGCAAAAAAAAAAGATCATTTCCCATGAAAACGAAAGCAATAAGTGAAGATGAGAGAACATATTCTTCTTCTTTCTCGAGAGAGGAGAAGTGGGGGGCTAATTAAGTAGTGGGCGTGATTCTTACGCGCTGACTTAATGATCAGTCAATCTCCGTTCGGTAAATTTCCAATGGCCCATGGGCTTCTAAGGCACTATCTCCGACAAAATTACCTTAAAAGTAAACCAATCGTGGGCCCGCTTACTTTCCCCTGCTTTTTACCGTGTCCAAATGTGGGATCCACACAAAGCCCAGTGGTCACTCCCTTTCTTTTCTTTCTTCCTGTTTGGTCGCAAGCACCGGGAATTATTGTCCGTTAACAATTTCGTTTCCGATTGCTATCAGTCCTCTCTCATTTATGTAGCTAGTCCGGTATTATGTAAAATATTCTTTTAAACCGTATCAAGAATTTACACAGCAATTTTCTCATAATTGAAGTGTCAAAATGTATTAAATTCGTATAAAATTTGTTCAATAACTTCATTACGTTATATGGAATTGCATAGTGTAATGTATTAGGATGAAAAAGACTCGGAAAATCCCACACAGACAAGAAAATAAATCATTAACCTTTTTGTAACTTCCTTTATCATTAAGCCTTTCGTCAAAAAAAGACTTCCTTTATCAACTTTCACCTTGTTGATGATGATCAACGTAGCGGAGGCCTGAGTGGAGCTTGTATCTCTTTCAGCCGAATTTTTTTTAAAGCAGAGGAACTTTATTTGTATTTCAGTCCCTTTAGAGCGTTTGAGAAATTTGCTAGTTGTATTAAAATAGTATATAGTTTGGGGAATATATTATGATTAATAATATATGACACAGAAAACCCAATTGCATCGGCGCTTTTCTTGCCAAGTCATGGCTTTGGCAAATCTCCCAAGTGTTTTTTGGTTAAACCAAGGTGATTCAAACATAAAGACAAACTAAAAACGATTTAATCCATTTATTTTGGTGAAAAATGTAAATTACTGAATGAGAGCGGTTGCTAATAATTTGAAAATGGACAAAAATAAGAAAAAGTCCGAATAAAATACAAGACAATTTCCAATTGGATTTTATATTCCATAAACCAAAACCCGGATTAGACACGGTTACCAAGTTGAAAAAAAAACATTTTTTGCAGGCACTTTCTCGATCTAGGATAAAAAGCTTGCCCATCATACCTTTCAAAAGCCCCGCCACCTTCTTCTTCAACACTTGCACAGAGAGAAAAAGACTTCACTTTTTTTTTTCTTTCTTTCTTCTTACAATAACATGAAGGTCCAGGCTTCGTCTCCTCAAGACAACCAACCATCAAATACGACCAACAACACTAACAGTACCGACAATACTACTAATCAGTTACCATCGATGGACGAACATGTGATGCGTTCCATGGACTGGGATTCGATCATGAAGGAGCTGGAGCTAGACGATGATTCCACACCTAACCCCTTGAAGACAGAGTTCACAACCACAGAGTCCGCAATAGGACCACTCTACGCCGTCGATTCCAACCTCCCTGGCTTCCCCGATCAGATCCAACCGTCTGATTTCGACTCATCCGATGTTTACCCCGGTCAAAACCAAACCTCCGGTTACGCTTTCAATTCTCTCGACAGCGTCGACAATGGAGGCTTCGATTTCATCGAAGACCTCATCCGAGTCGTGGACTGCGTCGAATCGGACGAGTTACAGCTCGCTCAGGTGATATTATCACGGCTCAACCAACGCCTGAGGTCTCCGACGGGCAGACCGTTACAGAGGGCAGCGTTTTACTTCAAGGAAGCACTCGGTTCGCTTTTAACCGGATCGAACCGAAACCAAACCCGTTTATTATCATCTTGGACCGAGATCGTTCAGAAGATACGAGCGGTTAAGGAGTTCTCCGGTATATCCCCGATCCCTCTCTTCTCTCACTTCACCGCGAACCAAGCGATCCTCGACTCCCTGAGCTCGCAACAGTCGTCTTCCCCGTTCGTCCACGTGGTGGACTTCGACATCGGGTTCGGCGGCCAGTACGCGTCGCTCATGAGGGAGATCGCCGAGAAATCGATAAGCAGCGGGTTTCTACGAGTCACGGCGGTGGTGGCGGAGGAGTGCGCCGTCGAGACGCGGCTGGTGAAGGAGAATCTGACTCAGTTCGCGGCGGAGATGAAGATCCGGTTCCAGATCGAGTTCGTTCTGGCGAAGACGTTCGAGATGCTGTCTTTCAAGGCGATCAGGTTCGTCGACGGAGAGAGAACCGTCGTTCTGATATCTCCGGCGATATTCCGACGTCTGAGCGGAATCGGAGATTTCGTTAATAATCTGCGGAGAGTCTCGCCGAAGGTCGTCATCTTCGTCGACGGCGAAGGATGGACGGAGATCGCCGGAGCCGGATCGTTCCGGCGGGAGTTCGTCGCCGCTCTCGAGTTCTACACGATGGTGCTGGAGTCCCTCGACGCCGCGGCTCCTCCGGGGGATCTGGTGAAGAAGATCGTGGAGGCGTTTGTTCTGCGACCGAAGATCGCCGCGGCGGTGGAGACGGCGGCTGATAGGAGAAACGCGGGAGAGATGACGTGGAGGGAAGCGTTCTGCGGCGCGGGGATGAGGTCGATACAGCTGAGCCAGTTCGCGGTGTTTCAGGCAGAGTGTTTGCTGGAGAAGGCGCAGGTGAGAGGATTCCACGTGGCGAAACGGCAGGAGGAGTTGGTGCTGTGCTGGCATGGGAGGGCGCTGGTTGCGACGTCGGCTTGGAGGTTTTAAAAGGATGAACCGTAAATGGTTTGTTAGGTTTAGAGTGGGTTTGGTTTAACAAAAATGATATAATAGAATCAAATTGTATCTACTACGCCTTCAATATTTTTCGGTTTATCCCTGTTTTTCAATCTTTTTTTGGTTGGTGTTTCTAATTTAAATAAGGAAATAAAATAGTTTCTTACGAAGTCTCTGTCTGATATAGAGTTTTAAAATCATTCATAAACAACGTAAGTGATCATTCTTGGAGTGTGTAGAACAGAGTTCGTCAGTCTCGTACACCGACGTACGAATAATCTCCGATGAGTGGATTTGCTTCACAGATTCCATCCATGGCGTTTCTAGGATCCGGCTTCACCAGCGAGGTTATATCTCTGATCTTTTTGTTTTGTTTTGTTTTGTGTGGATTCGTTTGTATATGAGGACAACGTAAAACAAAGTTTGTATTGTCTTGTTCGAATTAAATTGTATCTACGCCTCCTCCACCTGCGGTTCTGTTTGATCATCGGAAACTTTAGGTATTTACGGGTAACATTTGTCTTGTGTATGGAAATTTTCAGGTTGGGTTACGTGTACTGTTCTCTCCACTTGGTTCCAATATCGTACTTCGTACCGCATGGTGAGATTCTCTCATTCTAATGTCGGTTAACTTGTGAAGCTGGCAATAGGGGTAGGGAGTGTTCTCATGATGATCGGCTTTAGCCGAATCGTCAAAGGTTCTAGACCTTGTTGGAACACTGCAGGGTACCTTTAGGACAAAGAGTCATTCGGGAATCTCCTAGTTTTTGGCTTCTTTACTTTTATTAAAAGTATAGCTGTAAATGAATCAAAAGGATTCGGTTATAAGGGAACAACCTTCTTGATGCATGTCTGAATGTTTGTTTCCCTGCAGCTGTTCCATTGGGATCGGGTTGCCAGTATACTCCACTTTCAAGGCAATCGAGAATAGAGATCAGAGTGCACAACGAAAATGGCTTATTTACTGGGCAGGTTTGATCAATCGTGACCTTTCTAATCATCTCTTCTTCAACTCTTCTCTACTGTTTATCAAATCTCCCTTTCCTTTAGTTCAGATGGCATATGATTTACCCCTCTCTCTCTATTCCAACTTATTTGCAGCTTATGGTTCTTTCAGCCTTGTTGAAGTGTTCACGGATAAGCTCATTTCCTGGTACTATTGACATCTCAAAACTATATACAGTATCTTGACGATTTATCCAATTATGGACAAGATCATTCGTCTTTTATCGAATGCAGAGTATTGATGAACTTTACTGTTTTTTTTACAGGTTTCCGCTGTATTATCATGCAAAGTTTGCGTTCCTAGTATGGCTTCAACTTCCCACCATTGATGTACTACTTCTCCAACTCTCTTCGTAACCATCATTTAACATTAACCCCCTACTTATTGATCGGTCTGCTATTCTCAACATACTTACTTTTCCGGCGACAGGGAGCAAAGCAAATATATAACAACCGCCTTCGCCCTTTCCTAATTCGACACCAAGTTAGAGTGGACCGACTCGTGGATGGGGTATATGGAGAAATGGTAGCTTTCCATAACACATATGATTCGGTATTCTTGTTGTACAAATACTTTATCAAAACACACGACATTTGCAGATCAAGGTCGTTAGGACACACCAAGGAGGAGTACGGTTGGCGCGATTAATCATTGTCAAAATCTTTGGATCAGGTTACTTCTCAAAACTCTATAGCTTCCTATCCCAAACCAACCAATACTTTTGTTACTATATAGAACTCGTTGTTCCATCAGGTAATGAAGCTGCACCACCAAGCCAAGGACAAGGAGAAACACCTAACATTAGCCCTGAACAAGAACCATCAACAGCAACAATCCAAGATTTGGAAGAATCTGAATCCGATCACGAAGACTAATAAAACAAACAAGTGTAGTCATAATAGCTCTACAGCTTTTACAGCCTTATTGTGTAATCACACACTATTACACAAAATGTCAAACGGTTGTATGGTGGTCATGGTCTCACAGTAAATCTCAAATAACTTTTAGACTGGTTTACAAATAAGTTTTGGAAAATCACAATAATAACGTAATGGAGTTGTTCCATGTTTCCTAAGTGTGTTAGTTTGTTCCTTCGCCGTCTTTAGAGCCAGCATCACTCTGTTCTAAATTAGCAGCTACGGCCTCTGGTCCATGCACTCTTACCAACTCTTCCTGTGTATTGACTCCATGTAAATAAAAAGCAAAACTTTATAAAAAAAGAGTTGTTGTTTACCTGGATAGAGCTGTTCTCAGTCTTGAGCTTCTCACATTCGCTGGAGAGTCTCTGTAACTCATCTCTCAGGCTTTGATTCTCGCTCGTCAAACTCTCTACTCTCTGTTGAAGCTGTTCGCATTCCGCCTATTCAACATGGTGAACTATGGAATGAGTAATTAAGTAAACATCAGAAGCAACCATAGTAGCAACATTACCTGCTTCCGCAGTCTGGACCGCCTGGCGGATTCACGGTTAGACTGTTTTCTTTTCTGCCTCTTGAGCTCTCTTTCATCCTGTTGAGTTAAAACCACAGGAGTTTTATAACAAGATCAGCAAAGATGAGTGATGATTTGGTGTCTTTTTACCTTCACAGCTACGCCAGCCTGGGAAGACCATAAGTCCATTCCCATATTCAGATTAGTCCCAGGGGCCAGTGGCTTCATGGGCACTATCTCACCAGTAGTATTACTCTGAGAACTTGCTGCTCGAGGAAACAAAAAAAAACATGAGCAAAGGAGTAACCATTAGCTTGCGGTGATGAAAAGAGTTTACCATCCGCAAGCATTTGTCCAAAGCTCGGCTTCCTAACTGAACCTTGCTCCTACATTATAACAAAGCTCATTTATACACTACACAAAGTATTAAAGTAACAGAGAACAAGTCAAAACTAAGATGAGTACCTGGTGGTTAGCATTCTCACCATTTTCATCAGATGAACCCGCTGTGACACTTTCATCACTGCAAAACAAAAAAAAGCATGTAATTACATCAAAGTCCCTCATGATCTGTAAATACACAGTATAGAGCGTTTACCTTTGAGAAACACCATCGTTCCCTGAACCAGAAGGCGCCTTCTCACCTCCTTCACCCTTTCTTTTCAAGTTCCCTTTCGACTTCTTTCCAGCGGCTTGCTCTTTCACGGTCTCCTTGTTGGTTGGAGCAGAAGTAGGAGGCTACAACATGAAGATGCCAAGCATGTCATTTACTTTTATCAATTGGTTTAGAACAGAACATAAGGTATAGAAAGATAACTTCAATGGTATGGAGATTACCATGGGCATGCCAGGATGAGCATAGACTGCGCCTGGAGGATACATGGCTGGGTACGGAACCGGGGTCCCATAAGGCGGCATCATATGGTGCTGAAAGTATTTAACAAGAGTAAATAAAACTCGTACAAGTGTTATTCAAAAAGGGTCACATCAACAATGATGCAAAGGAAGCTTACTTGAGCACCCCACATATAGGGGTGAGGACTAGGAGATCCAACAGGAGAAGGGAAAAAAGGATTCGGAGTACCTCCTCCTCCATAATAAGCCTTAAGAGAAAAATGAGAATAACGCATTATATATGTTTGTCGAGAAAGAAGATACTTACACTATGAGAACCAAAAATTGTGCATGTTTAGACGAACCTGCATTGAGTTTGACCAGTCTGGATACGGCGTGGGAGGAATGTCCTGCAAAACAAGAAGTAGATCAAACAAAATGCAACCTTACCCAGCTGTAAAGTTATGGAATTGAATAGGGAGATGCCTATCCAAATATAAAACGAACGGAGAAGAAGAAGAGGAAGAGGAGAATAATCAACCTGTGCGGAGGATGCTTGTTTGGAAGGCGTCTTTTCTTCGCTCGTTCCCATTCTTTATATTATGAGCTACAATTTACAAACAAAAAGGAGCAAGAATCTGTTAAGACAAAAGACTTTGGAACACCTCAAACAGAGGATTTAGTCATCTTAAAAAAAAAACTCAAAAAGACAGAAGCTTTGGTGTCCTCTATGCGACATATCGAACTAAAACAGAGACTTTACTACAGAAACACAAAATACCCAAGAGGAGCAAACTCAAAATTCGAAGCTTTATGTCCTCTACGCGACAACTAAAACAGAGGCTTTACTACAGAACACAAAGTACCCAAGAGGAGCAAACTCAAAATTCCCGACGACAAAACAGAACAAAGAGCAAAGCAAGTACATGTTAAACAAACCCAACAGGAGAAACAAAATCTGCAACCTCTAAACTATGCATGAATTGTTCTTCTACACAAGCCTCTAATTACAGAATTGTTCAATCAATAGAGACAATCATTCATAACAGAGTACATGCGAAAGTGTCTAAATGGAGAGGAGAGATTAGAAAGAAAACAAAAAAGTAAAAAATAAAAATCAGACCGATGTGGAAGTCCAGCTAGGATATTACCTAAAATTATAGAGAGAGTCAGACAACGATGCGAGACACGTCCTCTCTTTTCTCTCCGACAGATCAGACAGACTCAGGGCTTAAGCTCCGAAGAAAATATATATAAATTTCCAATTTTTGCTTCTCTTTACTGCTTCATTGAATCTCTCGGGAAATTGGAGAAGGTAGAAGAAGGAATTAAAAAAAAAAAAAAAAAGAAAAAGAAAAAGAGAGAAGCTTTGAGATTGATTGCCCGATGTGGTGTGTGTGGCGAAGTCCGATAGGAGGAGATGAATTGCGTGCGAATGAATGAGGAAAGTTTTTTTTTTTCTTTTGAATTTTTGGGGATTTAGGGTTTGATGATCTGACACGTGCGACAAGGAGATGTCCAGCTGTACACGTGTTACTGGATAAGGTTTTGACACGGTATCTACTGTTTGTTGTGACTCCTCACCTTTATTTCATGAGGAAACTAATCAGTTCTTTTGTTCAAAAAAAATATGGAAACTAATTAGGAAAATATAATTTATTATTAATAAAAATATACCACTAGAAAAATAAAAATTAGATCTTATTTGATGAAAATGGTAACACTTTTTAGATTTTACTTCTTTTATTTATTAGATGAACTCTGTGATCTTTTGAAATGGTGCTTTATATATATATATATATTTCCTTTTTGTTATAGTGCAACTTATTTGGATTTTGGACTCAAAATTAAACAAATGGAAGATGACTTTTAGCTCTATATTTTTAATGTGAAACATCGGAATTTCTAACTGGATAGTGACAATGGCTTATGATTTAAAGATTTTGTTAAAAAAAAAAAGAATTTCCTATTTGTACAAAGGAAAAACTCATTGTTTTTATACTAAGACGACATTTATGGGCTCCTTTCAATATACTCCAGTAGACACTAAGATGACATTTATGGGCCCATCGGGCCTTGTTTTTGTAAGTCGCTGTATTCCGTTTCCTTTGTTAGTTGCTAATTTGCTATATACTTGCTAGCAAAGCGACTTATCTTGAATAAATATAGAATCTTTCGTGAGGTAATAACATTACCATTTAGCTATTAGGTGATTGATGGGACTGGTCACCATATAAAAAAGGTGACAAACTTTTCGTACGAAGACTTCAGACAATATAATACAACACACTAGATACAGTGAATGTGTTCTGAATACTTAGAATTAGGAAAGAGCCATTACACTACGTTTGCTTTACACTTCACTTTCTACTTACCCAAATTACATCAAATCCTTCACTTATTCGCCAAACCTTTCTTCGTGGGTCCACAGTTTCTAACCTTTATGAGACCAGGATTTTTTTCTCTGGATTTAGTATATGTCTAGATCAAAAATATCAGACCGTCAATCAAATTAATCCAAAACAACTTAATCAAATATCTGTTAATGATGCATGTCAAAAGAAACACTATCTGTATTCATAGTCGCTATGCAAATTTTTCATTTATTATTAATTGCATGCATCAAAGATCCTCAAATCATGTTAAAAGAAAACAGTTTGATTTTGTAGAAATATGTACGTAGTTGTTCGATCATTTTTATCAGTGTCAGCCAAAAGTGCTTGAGACCATCAAACTAAATGATAGGTCGAATACACAAACCTTTTTTGAGAGCATCACGTCCATTTTATTATTCATGTTATATACTAATGCATGTAACCAGATTATAATTGTAATTGTTCCATGTTTGCAGTTTTGATGGAGACATTTTCACTTTATGTATGCGATTCTTATCACCGGTGATAATGGTCAATATATTACCTAAAAGAGCCAATATGACTCTTCTCTAACTACAGTATAGGCTTTACCCATTCGTTGTCAAGTGACTGTAAAACTTGACTCGTAATGTTTCACCCAAACTAGGTATATTCTATCCTAACACCTCTTTCATTTAAATTTGGCAAACTCTATCCATCGAGATATAAAGTTCTAACAACCGTTTTGCTCATGTGCATTTCATCTAGTCCTTTATCTTTTAGACTTCTACAATATCTTTATATAAATAAGAAAATATTGCATCTCATATTGTAGCCGACCCTCCTTTTACAGCCGTACTTTTTTTTTGGTTCGATAGCAAAATAAATATATATTTGAAGACAACTACGAGCTGCTTAGTGGCGAGCTATAAACTTTAAAGTCGCAATAACGGTATGTATTTGTCACTTTCACGAATGAATCATATCCATTAATCGGGTTGTCTAATATCTAACTCAACAAACGTCCACTCATAACCTAACGAGATGCTAATTAACTTTCATATATTAGTTTGGAAAAAAAAAGAAAAAACTTTCATATATTAAATATATTAGAACAAGGATACGATAACTTAAACTTTCATATATTTCCCTTAGCTACATTGCAAACATGTGACAGAAAGACATTATACGAATATATGAATAGGTTAAACGCCACAAAAGAGGGTGAAAACCTAAATTATACGTAGCTGCTTCATTAATTAATACAGATTTCTCTTAATAGCTACGTAAGCAACTGTTGCTTACATCAAGATTGCCAAATTACACTAGCGAGACATCCATCGTCATTATATCTATTTGTACATTAGAAATATAGCACTAGTTATATAATCTACCAATTTACCTAAAATAGTCTTCCCTAATTCAGTACGACACTAGTTGATACAATAAAATATTACATTAAGCCTTAAGGTAGTGATCTTATATGTAAAGATTCATCCATTCAGCTCCATCAGTGTAGATGTTTTCAGGCACCGGATAAAACAGGTTATTGTAGTCATCACC